>NC_026149.1:17842944-17876123 GCF_000512975.1 Sesamum indicum
TAATTTACTGGCAGAAAGTAGATTAAACGGTAAACTTGGAACAAATAAAACATCATTCAAAATCAATTTATCATTTAATTTTATGACTCCTGATTTTTGAACTTTGTGTTTATTCCCATCTGCAAGATGAACATAAACATTGAATAAATCATTGCTTTTATCAGAAAACATAAGGTCAGTATTACACATGTGAGATGTGGTGCCACTGTCAATAATCCAATCATCAAAATTTCCAGAATTAAGGGGATTATGATCAGCCATTTTACCTGAGAAGTTGTATTTGTCACCATCTGTTATAGTTAGTGTTTGAGGCTTCAGACCTCCAAGAAATTTGTGGAATTCAGATCTGAGTATCTCAGTGATTGCATTTCCATCAACAACACAATTCTCAGCATTCTTAACGTCTATGGCAGCAGCTGCTCTGTTGGACACAGGTATAGTTTTCTTTCTTTGATCCATGAGTGTGTTATACCACTCAGGATATCCATGAATTTCAAAACAAGATTCTTTAAGGTGTCCTGATTTTCCACATTCTGTACAAATTTGTTGCCTTTTATCTTGAAACATTCTTTTCTTTTGAAAATTTTTCTGAAATTCTGGTTTCTTGTATACCTGCATTGCCATATTCTGAGAAGGATGGGATGGTTCCACAGCTTCCTCCTTTTGTTTCTCGATTCTTAGCACCATTGCATATGCCTTACTGATCATAGAAATCATTCAATCCCATAAGGAATTGAATGGTTTGATCATGATTTTTAATGTCTGCATTCTCCTTTGCTGCTCTACAAGTACACTTAGGTGTGTACGTAATACTTGCCAATTCGTCCCACAATTTCTTTAGCTTAGAAAAATATGCAGAGACAGTTAACGAACCTTGAGATAAGCTACCGAGTTCTTTCTTTAATCTGCATGTTGCTTTGTCCGTATCTATTTTCCAATTCAATCCAAAGCTCCCTCGAAGTATTGGTGTACATAAAGCTTTCCACAATGTCTCGTGAAATGGAATTCAATATCCATGAAATAACCATGGAGTCTGCTTTATCCCATTGTTCCATTTCTTTAGAATTTTCTTCTGGTTTTGTTGTCTTCTTGGATGAAACTGAGTTTCGTCTTGGATATTAAGCCCAACTTTATCGACCTCCATGACAGGAAGTTTGTCCCGTCCAGCAGTGTGGTAACAAGGCATAAGCCTGGGTTATCACTCGGTTGTAGTTTGAATGCTTCCATTTCTTCAGCCATTCTTGAAGTTTTGTTTTGTTGTTTCTTGTAGACAAGAGTGTGTCAATCTTGATTTTCTTGGGTGAAAAGAAGGGTAATCAGATACCATCAATGATGGCTCTGATACCATGTGAAATTCGTAGCGGAATGTAGAGAGAAAGTCATTTGGAAAGAATTGAGAGAAAGAAGCTCTGTAATTGCAGCAAAAGTGTCTAGCTTTCTGTTCTTGTTATTAACGAAGAAGAAGGTGTACAATATATATACGCTTAGCCACAACTAACTGAAGTTAACTCTAAAGTGCTATACACTAATAAAAGCGTGAGAACGACTATAAGGAAAAGCAACTTCTAATTACAGAAAACAAATAAAATAAAACGCTCTTTCACTAATAAAGGTGTTATTCCTGTAAAGCACGATGTCTTCATCTCTGTCATTATAAAGCTGATCTTGAGCTTTCTTCCTGCAGAACAGCATTCAACCTCCAAGAAACTTGCAATTTAACACCCTCTCCCTCCTCTCTCATCATCATCGTCGTCCCCCTCCCTCTCTCCTCGTCACCACCCTCCTCGTTCCCATCCCTCCCACGCCCCATTCCCTTCCCCTTCCTTTCCCTTGTGTCCCCTTCAATAGCGCCACCCCCTCCCCCTCCCTTTCCTCCCCAACCCTGTCACCCGTTCCCTCCACCGATTGCGCCTCCCACTTGCCTCCTTCCCCATTGGCGGCATCTCTCTCTCTATATATATATATATATATAATAAGTTTAGACTTTAAATTAAAATTAAAATCCAATAATTTTTAAATAAAAATATAAATATTATTTTAAATTAAAAATATAAATATTATTTTAAATTAAAAATAAAAATATATAAAAATGGTGCATGTGATGGAACAAATGAGTCATGGGCGTTTTCGCTTCATATTAAAAAAAAGGGGGGGTTAATTTGCCGTTTTTTTTTTTAAAAAAGAGTTTTTTTTTTCTCATTTCTCATATTATATATAGGTATATTATATTTAACCCAATATAAAAACATGACAAATCAAGATTATCTACTACGGTCATATAACATTAATCTATGTAATTAAAAACTTAAATTTTGACAACAATTAATCAATTTAATATTCGTAATAAATTTAATTATAATTAAAATATTTATTATACTTTTTAATTGTAACTAATATTTTAATGATTTCGTTCTGCTCTCAAATCCAGAAGTTTCTAACACGATCATATCTTAATTATAAAATCAGCATATCTTCACCATCCATTTCAAGAAACCGTGTTCCTAGGTTAGTTAATTATTCCGTGCTATTTCTTGCCCTGCAACACATGTTATACAATTATAATTAAATTATTAAGTACATGTACAATCAAACTCCACTGTCCTAGTGGAATTGTGGGCATGGGTCGGTCTCCACCAACTCATAATTATGATAAATTGATGACTGCCCATCACATGATCATGAGGATTTCCAAACTGACATTCCACTGCATGCCTTCACCTTTTTTCCTTGCTTCATTCTGACTTCACCTTTTTCCCCAATATTAATGAACCAAAAGTGTGTTCCCACTTCATAATATTTCTTTATTTTTGGCAATATTCACGTTACCAACCCCACCATCTACAACTATAAATAGGTCTCCATGTTAACTTTGTACATGCTCACAAACATTTCCTTCACACACACTTTGCTACACACAATTAGGGTAAATTAAGGAATTGAAGTCTCAATCATTAGGGCAGCCAAAAACCTATGGCAAAGTTGAAGTCCTATATCGTTCTTGCTTTTCTAGTTATATCAGCATTTGTGACCGTCTCTGAAAGTCGTGTCGCAAGGAAGGACCTTGGCTTGGACTTAGGCGGCTTGGGCGGCCTGGGGGTTGGCATAGGTGCTGGGATTGGTATTGGACTAGGAGGCGGTGGAAGCGGGTCTGGAGCTGGGGCTGGGTCTGGTTCGGGCTCCGGTGGTGGCGGTAGCTCGAGCAGTTCCAGCTCTAGTTCGAGTTCAAGCTCAAGTTCAAGTTCAGGAGGTGGTGGTGGGGCAGGCTCAGAAGCAGGCTCTTCTGCAGGATCCTCTGCTGGATCGCGAGCTGGGTCGGGTTCTGGTGGTGCAGGTTCGGAAGCTGGATCATCCGCTGGTTCACGGGCTGGATCGCGAGCTGGATCTAATGGCCACAGTCGATGAACGGTTTAGCACGACGAAATCAATCTAAACTGCATGTCATGAATGAGCTTAATGCATGTGAGACAAAAGAAGATTAAAATTGGAGTTGCAGTAATTATAATGTTATATGTGTGTTTGTGAGTGTGTGATCTAGAAAATAATGAAGGCAGCAATCCTGTAATGTAATATGCACTTCTTTGTACGGACATCCTTGTGTCTATGATTGTTGATTAATGAACAGGAATTAATGTTGAATAATGTAAGGTTTCATGCATGGGATATTCATCGTGGGATTTAGTTTGTGTGTGTGAAAAGGGTTTAAATTTGAACACACTATTTGTAGTTAAAGGGTTTAAAATTACACTTACGACCATTGGGGGGTAAAAAAATACACCATAATTACATTAATTAAAGGTAAAAAAAAAATTCTTCGGTCTTGAAACTAACAGTGTTTAGCATTTTTTATCATGTAACTTTCTCTATTTATTTATTTAATTTTTTAAGTGACAAATGTAGCGTAGCACATTTTGCGCTACATTTCACGTTTAGTCCTTTTTTTGACAAATTTAGTCATATGTGACAATTCTGGTACTAACAATTTATAGTTATCGGACCAAAAATGATATCTATAAACTCCAGTTTGAAGGATACCAAAATTATCAATATAGGATTAAATTTGTCCAAAAAGAGCGAATGTGAGATGTCCATGACTAAATTCTCATAAGAAAAAGGACTAAATGTGTAAATAGATCATGAGATGTTACAAAATAAAAAATATAACTTTGCCTTAATTAAAAGATCAGAAATGGTTTGTTGACTAATTAAAGTTCTTAGCTTATAAATTCTTGTAAACCTTAAAAGTTAGTTTTGTTAATTTATTTGACGAATTCGGTTTTATTTGCTTAAGCTAAAATGACATAATTCAAAATAATGAATACGAAAACCAAAAAGATGCATGACGCATTTTAATTTTTGAGTAGTTTTTTTTTATTTTTTTCATAAATTAATTATAATTACATCATAAATTTTAATTAATGGTAACTATAACAATCAATAAATTATTAATTAAATATTAAATATTTATAATTAATTAATATTTATTAATTATGCTAGTAAATTAATTATAACTACTATTAAATTAA
This sequence comes from Sesamum indicum, assembly GCF_000512975.1. Taxonomy (NCBI): domain Eukaryota; kingdom Viridiplantae; phylum Streptophyta; class Magnoliopsida; order Lamiales; family Pedaliaceae; genus Sesamum; species Sesamum indicum. The sequence continues at coordinate 17,847,468 of NC_026149.1, forward strand.
GTAGAACAAATTATGAGACCCCAACTTAATATATATCACTGTTCATGTTGATGCCATTATAATCAACGAGCAGTACAAAAATTGATCGGGGTTAAAATAGTGAAAAATTCCATAAAGACCTCCTCGTCCTTCATAAATTCAAGAATAACATAACATAACAAGAATTTGTATTATGCATCGGATCTTACTTGTCCTGATCGATCCAATAACCCAAAACGATGATCGTTGATCCTCAAGTCATCCAATTAGGGCACCCAACGTGATATGTGGGACCAGGTAACAATTCATCCTCTATGAATAGTGGTTGACCCCATTAAATATATATATATTAAATATATTGAAGTCAAACTCTTCGATCCCCGTCATTTTTCTGACTTTACATCTATTGATGGATTTGAAATAATGAATTATAATTCCTGAAACAAATCCTTAAATTAATTCTATATTATGAAAAGGATTTTAAATTATTGAATTGACTATATTTTGTTAGATATGGATGGATTTCAAATTCTTATAATACAGAGCCATTTGAAATTTTTTTTTTTTTTAATTTTCAATGGAATCCAAATTTATCAATCAAAATATAACTTACGCGAATTCTAATTTACACATCAGAGTATCGATTTTAACTGAAAGCTACCCCATCAACTGTAACGACTTATTTTGTAGATCAATCTATTTTTCTAAATCAAGAAAAACCTTTGTGGACCCCACCTCTTATACCTTTTTTCTTTTTTTTTAACAAAAACCACCTAGAGGTGGAGGAGCTTTTCGAAGTCCTCAATCTTTCTATATTAAAATGCACAAAATAGTTATAGCGGAGAGCTAGCTCCCTAGAATTTATAGCAAAATCATAAATAAGGAGTACTACTCCCTTACAAATAGAGCAATATTAAATAAGAAGTACTATTCTCTTACAACAAAGGACACGAACAGGTGACATCGACCCCAACCCGAATCAAAGTCACAAGTCACTATTTGTTTATATGATTTTCATTAAGCATTCGAAATTAGTAGACGAGACAATGAGCAATATAACATTTTTCTCTCTTGACCATATCAAAAATATTAAATAATCATTTACCCAATAATATATACAAACAAAACAATAACAAAAGTTTTAATTACTTAATTAAAATGATGTCGGACTCCAATTCCTCCACTAACGCATACACAAAATAAAAGATTTTAAAATTTTGAGAGAGAGGGAGAATGAGATAGTGTGAACAAATTAGTATTTAATAGAGAGAAAATGAGATATTTTGGTGAATAATATATTTATTATATGATTGATTTATAATTTAAATAAAATGATCAATCACATAAGTAATTATATTTATTATGTAATTGGTGGGGTTTGACTAAATGTGATCTGAATAAGGATTTTCGGACAAAATCTGAATTTAGGATAAATTACAATAAATTCACATGAGGTTTCACATAATAACGATACTCCTTTTTTTTTTAAACATTACCAATACCTTCTAATATTCGATGAAAGTATGTAATTTTTTATGACGGCCTGAAATTGTCAACTTTGACTTTACATGTATTTTTTTCTTTTAAAGAAATATAAAATTTGTAAAAAAAAAAAAAAAGTGGACTAGTTGGATAAAAATATTATACAGAATTATTCATTAATCCATAAAAATATTAAAAAAATTCAAAAGATAAGAAAAATTATAGGAAAATTAGAAGTTTAGTCCCGTAACTTAGGACGGGTGACATTCTTGGTCTTGTACGAAATAATTTTCGTAATTTAGCTTTGTGACTTTATAATTTTGGCAATTTTAATCCTTCTTTGATAATTTGGCTGAAAAATTGCATATGTTTGCACATGACTCAATTAAATTTTAACTTTAGCCCTGTAAATTAATTGGTACAGGACAAAAAATACCAATTTTCATCCTAAATTACAAGACTAAAATTGTGATAGGATCATGTGCTGATCACATGGAATTTGGCCTCAAAAGCTGAAAATTGCAACAACAAAAAATGAAAGATATAGGGTTGAATTGTGAAAATCAGTTCATACAGGATCAAAAATGCCACGCCCCATAAGCTACAAGACTAAGGTTGCATTTTGTTTATTCAAAATTATGATTCGTAGTCCACAAGGATATTTTAATTAGTTTACCATAAAAATTAAATGAAAACATAATGAATACTAATGTATTAAAATCAAAAGAACATATTAATAATATTTCAAATAAAGAAAAATTAGGAAAAAAATGCAAGCAATTATCTGTTTATGAAAAAAAAATAATTATTTTTCTATATTTTTTAAAATATAACAATTTACCCCCTGTGTTTTCTAAAAAATACAAGAGATAAATTACTATTTTTTTTAATAAAAGGATAATTTACTCATTTATAATATTAAAAAAAAGTAAATTATAGTAAACTCCCAAAAAAAAAAATTATGTCAAATTTTAAAAATCACGTTGTAATTTATGAAATTTAATATGTTAGGTGAGGAGAGTGGGCGGCGGCGACATCCAAAGCTCACAATGATAATGGGAAGGCACATGAGGAGTCCAACAAAGTATCCACTGCATTTCCATCCACAAATTCTCAACTCTGTCATTTTCCCATAATGATGAAAAAATTAAACTAATTAGTCATCTTCCTCCCATTCTATAGTTCAAGCGTCACGTTTTGATTGTAATTTTACCATATAGTAATCGGGTAAATAGCAATTTATCTTTCTATGATATTGAAAATGAGCACATTACTCTGTTATGAAAGAAATATAGCAATTTATCCCCCTATACTTTTTTACTATTTGTTTTGTCATAAGGGGGTAATTTGCTCATTTGCAATAGCACAAGGGAGTTGCTTGCATTTTTCCCTATAGTAATTATTGCCGCACAAGGCAAAAATTATAGTTGTTAGCAATAGTACTAATTTATTACATTCTAAATCGTGTAGTAACTCAGTCGTACCGTGTTACAATTGTAGCCGCATTACAAGAATAATAATTATTGTCTTATACACCAACAATTCTTGCTACGATGTGGCACAGGCCAATAAGCAGACTTCTTTCATGATCTTGTACTGATTGCTCGATTGGTATTTGTAGTAAGTAGTGGGTCTCGAGAAGTTACAACCATCCGTCAACTAGCCTACTGCGTAAATCTCACCTTACAGAGTGCAAAGTGCTTTTTCAAGTATCAGTTGATGAGTTTCTAACCAAACGGATAGCATCTCGTATTAGGATTGTTAACGAGTAGGTTTTGGCCCTATCTAGGTCCATAGATTGCTGACGGAATTGGGCCGGCCCTCCTTGATAGTTGGATTTACTTTACAATTGCCCAACCCATGATTTCTTGCTAAGGCCCGCAACTACTGGCCCAAATCCAGGATAAATCCCAGATTGCTGTCTAGCCCATTTTAGGTGGACTAAAGTGTTTTTTTTGGCAATTTTATCCTCACATGTTAGATGGTTAAAGACTAAAATACCCCTTGTAGTTGCAAAAATTACAAGACAATTCTATTCGAAGTACAGTTCCGAATCATTATCGTCATTTGTAAACAAGTTATAAAAATATCATATCCCTAAAAATCTCAAATTTTAATCACCTTTTTTTGTCATAATAATGAGTAAATTGGACCTAAAAATAATATAATAACTTATGTGGTCTTTGAAAAATATTCAAATCAAAAAGAGTTACTTTGTTTTGGGTCCCAATAAGCATAAATTTATTGATAAAAATAGAAAATAAAAGGAAAAACTAAACAATTATTGATAAATTTCATTATATTGAATGATTTAATAAATCATTTCTAGTTCAAAAGGCAACAATTTTCTTTTCCAATGATCATTTATTTTGACCCCTAAACATAAATAGTTCATCTATTGGCCTCACTTTGGTGATTTGGATTTAATTAGTAATTTTGTGTAATATGTATCTAATATATTTTATAGATTTTGCTTTAATTTGGATTTTCTTTTTTCTTTTAATTTTAGCCTTTTATATTCACCTGTTGTTGTATGAAAGTGTCAAACATCACCTATCAAAGAAAAAACGGGCTCTGAGTGTTTCCCAATCACTACAAGAAAATAGGGTATCAGAGACCAAAATTTAGAGACCGAACAAAATCCGTTTTTATCAGAGATGGCTCTTTTTATTATAAATTATTAAAAAAAATTAGAGACGGATTTATACGCTAAATTCCATCTCTGTTTCCGTCTCTGATACTGTTATACTGAGATGGCTGAGACTTGGTTATTTCCGTCTCTGTTCCATAGCTACTTTTTTCTTTAATTTAGCCACGAAAATTTCCGTCTCTGATGGTGTAAATAGGAATTTTTTTATTTTTTAAAATATTAAAACACAAAAATAAGAATTTTTTTATTTATGTAATAATAATTAAGTTGTAATAATTAAGAATTTTTCCGTCTCTCATTTATTTTAGAGACGGAAATCCTACTTTCGAAGATGGAAATTTCTGTCTCTGATACCCTATTTTCTTGTAGTTAATCCATAAATCAGGGCTCGTGATTATGTGGTTATTGTTTGTCGTAGATAGTGTTTCTATGAGTTTACAAAATTTTAAAATATAATCTAAGTTGTTTATAAATTTATAAGATGTTATAAAATATTGGGTAGTATTTTAATATATGAGATAGGAGGTTTAAAAAATAAGATGGTATAATTTTATTTGCCCTTCACCAAAAAAATAAGGTAAGGAATTATTAATTCGCATTTAAAATATTAATAAGTTCTTAATTCTAATTATATTAAGTATTAATAACACTTTATAAATATGTTTTATCTTTTATCCAAATATTTTAAGGATTTATTTGTAAATAGAACTTATAATTTTTCTTAAAAGATATAACTTTATATTTTTCATAAGACTCTATATTTAAGTATATGAATTACATTAATTATGTGTTTTTACAGTTAAATATAAATATATTAAAATAATAAAATTTATTTAGTGTTATTTATATAAATAATATAATTTCAAAATATATTCAATAAGAAATTAAATTAACTAATATTATTGAGAAAAAAAATATCATGTAAATTTATTTACTCTAATTTATATAAATAATATAATTTGAAAATATATTCAACACAAAATCAAATTAACTAATAATATTTTAGAAAAAAAATCATGAGTATTTTAATTTTAAAAATATATAAATACTAAAATAATCCTAAATATTTTATATTTTCATATATAAAAAATCGTCCGTTGAAAGGGCTAATTTGAAGTATATTGGAAATATTAAAAGTATTTTAAATTTAAAATTAAAAGTGAGGAACTAAATAAATTTTACCAATGATGATTGACCACAGCTGAGCAGATCAGGTTCCAAAACCCTTTTATCAAGAGTTTGTGCCTTTTATCAAGGTCTAATCACAACAAGATTCGACTCAATCCACTGACCAACAACCCTAACCGACTATCGTCATGCACTTGTAAGGCCAAGACCACACCACATGAATCCATATAAATACGGATATTCATTGTAAATACTTCATAGTTATTTCGTGTCAAGTTACGTCATTTCTATTTTAAGCATAACGTTCTTCATCTTTGTCTTGTTTTTATTCTAAATAATTTAGGTATCAGAGGGCCATGGCTGGGAACCTCCCAACAAGCTTGGCGATCTGTCCATCCTTCTCAGGTTCCAATTATACTTTCTGGATTAGATCACCCGCCTCCGATCCGGATCAAATAGTATCTAGGTGGTTTATAACTAAGTATGTAAACTCTTCAAGATATCTTTTAAAGCAACGAGAAGTGGTTGGCAAAATTTTTGAAAAATAAATTTATAAAATTAAAAAATGGGTCATTATGAACTTTTTTCTATAAGAAAATAAACATAGATATGAACAGACTGATTTTTAATCTAAGTTCACAATCAGCTTGTTTCATAAGCTATAAATTTAATAAGTTAAGCTGACTCTATCAGCCAAACTCAGGCATGCATTACATTACATTACCATGTGAATCATACTAGTCAGAAAGGAAAATTCCTGGAAGCTTCCCTACATTGGTATTTTATTATAACCTAGAAGCCTAGAATGCTACAATATTTTATGTATATATTCTGATTCATTTCTTCAAAATCTTTCTTTCTTTATTTTTTATATATTTTTGGAATAATTACATTTATACTCCTCATAGTCTTTTTACACAAACTATCTCTATTATTTGAAAAATTACAAAAATCACCCCTGACAGCATTTAAAATCAAAAAATGCTCCTATTGACTAGATCAACCTTTAAAATAATTTTTCAATGACAAAAATACCTTTAGGAGTGTTTCTGTAATTATTAAAAGATAGAAGGGCATTTCTGTCTTAAAAAGTTATTTTAAAGGTTGACCTAGTCACATGGGCATTTTTGGGTTTCAAAGGCTATAAGGGGTGGTTTTTGAAATTTTTCAAAAGGCAGTGGTGGTTTGTATAAAAAAGCAATAGGTGAGGGGGTGTAAATATAATTATCTCAATATTTTATACATATTTCTATTTAATTTTTTAAAATGCAAAATTTGATTTAATATTATACATAAATTTATTGATCGTCCATCCAACTCGACGCTAAATTGATAAACCCCCTCGTTCTTGTCCTCCGACTAGAAGGTTTCTTGCACTTACAGGTAACGAGTTAGGATTAGATGAAGGCACAACCCCTCCTTTAGGTACATTGGTTTTCGGAGCTTAGGGGTCTGGTTGTGTCCCTTGTCCAAACCGATCGGAAAGGTTTGGGACTTGAGAAAAGAGAGAGCAAATCATTAGGCTTGCTAGGAGGTTCCCACCTAAGACCCTCTAATGCCTAAGTCAGCGAAAAAATTCAAAATAAAATAAGCAAGCTAAATGTGATCTCAAGCGATCTAGCTTGGGTGTTCAGTGTAATTAATATTTTACCATAAACGAACTGTATATGGGGTATTTATAATATTTGAATAGAGGTGGGAAAATGGGTCGAGTTAATTGGTTCCCGACCCGACTCGATCGGATATGGATTAAACGGGTCGGGTTTTCAAGTTTTATGGCGAGTTCGGATAACCCAAAACTCACCTATTTCTTAATCGGGTCAAGTTCAGGTTATAAAATGCAACCCGAATAACCCAATCGGGTACCAAATTAGAAAAGGGGCAAACTTGGGGAGAGTTTATTTCATAAAACTAGAGGTCTGAGTTTGTGCATTTTGCTAATGCAAAAATTGAGTTTATTGTTGCTAACTTGCTATTTATGAAATGATATGTTTAAAATGAGTTTATAAATTATAGGTGTTGGGCTATTGGTTATGTTTTTAGTTCAGTCAACGGACTTTTGTGATTCTTTGCAAATGCAATTTATTTTGTGAATAAAATTTCATTGCTTCATAATAAAAATAATAATAGAAAAAATAATTCTAACTTCTCAAGTTCGGGATCGGGTAGTGTATAGATCCAATTAACCCGAACCTGATTAACCTGTGTCGACGCCCACCCCTATGTTTGAATGGATCCACTTGCATGTCTAGAGGGGTCCATTCACGTTGCACCATGTGTCATGATCCTAATTCATAAGGTGTCAGAACAATCAATAGTCCCTCGTAATAGGTCCTGGAACCGAGTTGCAGATACGGGTCAAGTCCGTGACCCAAACCAAAACCCTCTACAGGATGAGTCTTTCACTGGTTGGCCCTCGAAGAATACTTTTGGATATACTTTTTAGCTAAGGCTACATTTAAATTGATGAATTTGACGTTGGAGTTTCAAATCCTTAGTAACTGATTCGTTGAAAACGTTTGAATAAGTCTATATTTGTAAAGAAAGTAAAAGAATAAAGAAATGTAACAAGGAACTTTATTAATGGCCAAAATTCTTTATCAGTCGAAGCATTCAAGAAGAAGAAGAAGATTTCTCTCGTAATGGAGTATAGTAGAGCTTCTGCTCTTAAACCCAGCTTCACGCAACTGCTATTGACTAACTAACATGTATTCACAACTTAACTAACTAAGAAATGCCAAAAGAAAAATGAAAGAAAATGAAAGCGCGTACACGAGTAACTAAAGAGCAGCTAACGACTCGTTAAAGTTGCATTTACAATATAAATAGGAAAGGCGTGAAAATGTAAACGACACTTCTTCAAGCTTCAGCACTTCTTCCTCCTTCATAGCAATGAACAGAGCATGTGCAGAAGCAGTGGAACACTGAAAGCAGAATTCTGCTTCTTTACACCCCCTCCTCAAGTGGGACTTATCAAGACATTGATCAGTCGTAACTTGGAGATAAGTGACATGAAATTTGGACCAGTGAGGGTTTTCGTAAATACATCTGCCAATTGATTTTTGGATGAAACATGTGAAGGCATAATGAATCCCTATTTATGTTTATCTCAAACCAAATGACAATCAATCTCAAGATGTTTAGTTCTTTTGTGGAAACTGGGTTGGCAATAATGTGGAGAGCCGCTTGATTGCCATAAACAAAAGGAAATGGAGTTGGAACCTGTATCTAAAAATCTCTAAGGATATTATGTATCCAAGTGAGCTCACAAGCTCTGCTACCCATACTTCGATACTCCACTTCAGCTGTGGACCTAGATACTGTTGCTTGATTCTTCATTTTTCATGAAACCAGACTTCTTCCAAGAAATATGCAACAACCAGTCAAGGATCTCCTAGTGTCTTTGAAAGTTGCCTGATCAGCATCACAATATGCAATCAAGTTAAAATCTGAATCTGAAGTTAAATAGAGACCTCTGTTAATTGAGCCCTTTAGATAGCGAACAAGATGTAAGGCTGCATTCCAATGTTGTCTGCAAGGATGTTGCATATATTGCCCAATTGCTGTGTAGCATGGCAAATATCAAACCTACTAAATGCCAGATACAGCAGCCTTCCCAGCAACCTTCTATAAGCTTCAGGATTAGGCAATTGTTCTCCTGTAAGTGCTGTGAACTTAATTCCTGATGGCAGTGGAACGCTTGTTGCCTTAGCTTGAGAAAGGCCTGTATCTTCTATAATGTCTTTGATATATTTAACTTGAGTAATTGTAAGACCTTCATTTGACCTTGTAATTTCCAAGCCTAGGAAATATCTTGCTTGTCCAAGGTCCTTGATGGTGAATAATTTGTCCAAATAGAGTTTAATTTCTGTAATTATCTCTTCTGATGGCCCTGCAAGTAATACATCATCTACATAAACAAGTAATACAAAGAATCCCAAAGGTGTAACCTTGGTAAAGAGGCAATGATCATGTTTTGGCTGGATGAATCCAAAGGCCTCCAGTTTTGTTGTGAACTCTTGATTCCATTGTCTTGAGGCTTGCTTGAGTCCATAAAGAGATCTCTTTAACTTACAGACATGTCCTTTACAGACATCATAACCTTCAGGAGCCTGCATATAGATTTCTTCTTCTAGAAAACCATGAAAGAAAGCATTGTTAATGTCTAATTGATGTATATCCCAATTACGTTTAGTAGCTACTACCAAGAATATTCTTATTGTTATTGCCTTTGTCATACGTGAAAAGCTATCTATATAATCTATGCATTGTATTTGATTATATCCTTTTGCAACTAGCCTAGCTTTATATCTTTCTATAGAGCCAACTGATTTTAATTTGAGTTTAAAAACCCATTTACAACCTATTGCTCTTTTATATTGTGGTAGCATTGTAATTTCCCATGTATTGTTCTTTTCTAAAGCTTCCAACTCTGTTGTCATTGCATCTCTCCACTCCCTTTTCTGACTGGCTTGGACATAAGTCTTTGGTTCCTGCAAAGGAGATGATGCAACAAGGAAATAAGAATGCATAGAGGATGTATGAATAGCTATAAGAATATCTGAGCGTTCAGAAGTATATGTGTAGATGAAATCTTGAAATCTTGGAGGCCTACTAATGGCTCTAGATGATCTCCTTAAAACATCATTGTTTCCAGGTTGTGTGTCTGCATTATCTTCCTAAGTCATATTTTCTGGTTCTATGATATTACCTTGTATCTCTGCAGGTTGTTCAGACTCACCTAAAGGATTTGAATCAATTTCAGATGCTATTGTTGGGAGGGAACAAGTGATAGGATCAGTCTGTGACCTATATAAGGAAAGTTACTTCTTTGAAATGTTACATCTCTAGAGACTATTATTGTTCTTTATTCAAATCAAATAGCTTATATCCCTTTTGATTATGTGCATAACCTAAAAATATACACTTTATGGCCCTTGGATCAAACTTGAATTTGTTTGGTTGTGTGTTTGTTGCAAAACATAAACATCGAAAGGCTCTAAAATGAGTATAGCTTACTGGTTTCTTAAAGAGTACTTCATAAGGTGTTTTCCATTTTAGAATAGGTGTTGGTATTCTATTAATGATATAAGTTGTAGTTAAAATAGCATCTGTCCAAAATATTTTAGGGAGAATTAATTGAAACATTAGTGATCTTACCACTTATAAAAGATGTTTGTATTTTCTTTCAACAATCCCATTTTGTTGTGGGGTATAAACGCCTGTTGTTTGACGTATAATGCCTTATTCTTTGAACAAATTTTGACATTGTTCCCCTAGAAATTCAATGCCATGATCAGTTCTTATTACTTTGATTCTTTTGTTAAATTGAGTTAGAATCATCTTATGAAAGTTGATTAGGAGGCTTGCAGTCTGTGACTTTTGTTGCATTAGGTAAGTCCAAGTACATCTACTATAATCATCCACTATTGTCAACATGTATGTACATTTAGATATATAATATTGATTGTAAGGCCCCACAAGTCTATGTGCACTAAGTCAAAGCAGTTCTGTGAAGAAGAATTGCTTAAAGGAAAAGACAGTATTTGTTGTTTGGCTTGAGGACATATTTCACAAGATAAAGATTCAATTTTATTTCCTTCTATCAGACCAGTGTGTATCAATACATTTTGAGAGGTATGTCCTAATCTTTTATGCCAAGTCTCAGATGTGACAGAGGATGTACTAAGGCCAAATTCCTTGTTGGGATTCAACACCTTATTTGTATACTTCTTGTCAAATGATTGTTTCTTGAGGTGGTAAAGCCTTCCTAACAGACATCCTACTGCAACCACTTTATTAGTCTTGTGGTCCTGCATAACACAATAGGATGGAAAGAACTTAAATCTAATGGAAGAGGTATTATAAAGCTTACTAACAGATAATAAATTGAATTGCAAGTTAGGTACAAGCAGCACATTTTTAAGACATATTTTGTCAGTAAGATGTATATCTCCAGAACTTCCTACAGAATGTTTAGTTCTATCTACAAGGTGTATAAATGTGTTAGAGATCTTAAATTCAGATTTATCAAACATTGAAGCATTGCTACACATGTGTGTAGTAGCACCACAATGATCCAAACATATCCAGCTATCAAGGACTAAGTTGCCAAGAAACTTATCTGAGAACTCAGCACAACCTTCATCAGCTGGAGCGAGTAACTCAGACTCCATTTCTCCAAAGTACTTGTGCAGTTCTGCCCTGATGATTTCAGTGGTTGATTTCTCATCAATGGCATTGAGCACTGATTCCTCAGATTCAGTGGCAACCACTGCTTTGTTGTTGGTGACTATGGTTTTCTTCCTTTGCTCCACCAATGTTTTGTACCAATCTGGATAACCGTATATTTCAAAGCACACCTCCTTCAGGTGTCCTATTTTTCCATATTCTTTACATGCATGTGTTCTTTTATTGGTTAGATTCATTTTCTCTTGGAAGGATCTATGAAACTTGTATTTCTTGGAAGCTTACATTCCCATGCTTTGAGCAGTGTATGAGCTGCCTGAATTTATTCCTTTTGCCTTTCAATTCTTAACATCATAGAGTAGGCTTTGCTGACATTGGGGAAAAGATCCATCATGAGGATCTGGTTCCTAACATGATCATGCTTTCTTGTAAATCCATTAAAAACTACAGCAATTGGTATGACATTTTAAGTTCAGCCATTTCTTTGGTAGTTCCACAGGTTACAACTGATGCAGGCCAGCTCATCCTAAATTCTTTTAAGCTTGGAAAAGTAGGTTGAGACTGACAAGGAACCCTATAATATGGAAGCCATTTCTCTTTTTAGTTGATAGACCATTGGTCCATTGCTTTGTCCAAATCGGGTCTCTAATTTGATACAAAGTTCTCTGGCAGTGTTGGTGTACAGAAAACTTTCCACAATTTCTTTTGAGATGGAGTTTAGAATCCATGAAGTCACCATGTAATCTACTCTTATCCACTGTTCTAATCCTTTCCTATTTTCTATGGGTTTGATTTCTTCTCCATTTATGAAGCTTAATTTCATTTTGGCCCCTAAGGTTATCTTCACTAATCGACTCCATGAGAGATAGTTGGAGCCATCTGATGGAGTTGATACTAGGCTTGACCTGGATTGTCACTAGGATGCAGCTTCAAGGCTTCTGAATTTTCTACCATTTTGTTGCAGAGTTTTCTTATAATTTTCTAAAAGTGAATCAAGAAGGAAGAAAGTTTGTACCAAGGAATCAGAGACTATCAAAGATGGCTTTTATACCATGTAAAGAAAGTAAAGGAAGAAAGAAATGTAATAGAGAACTCCATTAATGGCCAAAATTCTTTATCAGTCGAAGCATTCAAGAAGAAGAAGAAGAAGATTTCTCTCGTAATGGAGTATAGTAGAGCTTCTGCTTCTTTACAATATTACAGGGGATTCAAACCGCTTCTATTCTCATGTAGTAGTAGAACATTGTTTTTTGGTGAAATATTGGTGGATTTTAGATTTTTTTTAATGTAGAATAATTTAAAATATCCTTTTTAAATTTAAATTTATCAATCCAAATACAATATATATGAAAGTAAATTATATTCATATGCTTTACAGACTTCTTGGCATAAAATATAAATTAGTGTTTTAATTGTTAATGTAATCAAGAATATCATTTCAAATATAAATTGAATAATTATGGACGATTAAGTATATTCTTAAATTATATATTTGAAACCAAGGATTCAATCTGTGATCTAAAACCGAAATACCAAATCAGCATGCTATTTTTTCCAAGATTTTCATAATTTCGACTAATATAGACAGTCACTTCATGTTGATTGCAAAACGGTAAATTTGAATGACTTATAAACCTCAAGATTTTCTTTCTCTAATAAAACGTCTCTTCAAGCAAAAACATTGGGCTTATACGAATATCTCACTCAAATCACAAGCCACACTACTTGGCGCAGTTCGTGGGAACGAGCTCGTCTGGCCGTCCCAAACCCCTCACTTGGAAAACTCAATCGGTGCCCTATTTCACGAAATTTTATTCATTCTAACTTTATACGGGCCTTATATGTTTGTCTGTATAATATACTTTTGTTTCTATTGCAAGTAGAATCTGCCACAAGTATTTAAAAACGTTATCATTAAGAAACAACTCTGGGAAATGAATCCACATGCACACTACTTTTTTCTGGTCCAGTTCCTGCAATCGATGTAGATATCTGAGTCGCAAGTGGTGCAATATTTTTTACTATGCACTGGCAAATGAATATTTTATTTTAACCTAAAAGAATTATTAGAAATTAAATAAAAAAATTGTTTTTCCAAACTTATATTCTCAAGTGGTTAATTTGTTTTTAATCAGGGTTGAGATTTTTCTGTCAGTTTATAATATTAAATCAGTATTAATTTGATTTAATTGCTCAAATAATACAATGCTGACAAGATTGTTCCAAAAAATTATAAATACATCTCATGAAGTTATAATTATAATTACATATGTGTCTTTATTTAGGAACAAAATCTTATAAATACACTTCACGGGTTAAATTTCATAACACCGTTTCGAGGGTATACTTATAATTTCATAGAAAACTGTTGGTACCTTTGACGTCTGCTTCCTCTCAACTTATTAATCGAAATTCATAGAATTTGCTTATGCTAAATTAAAAAAAAAAAAAAAAATTGACTGAAAATTCTTATTTACCCCACAATTGACGTGTTACTTACTTGTTGCAAGTCAAACAAATCTTTTTCACAAATTATCCTTAAACATCATTACACGTTAATGCATGTGAGGAGGTATATCTTCACCTTATAATAAGGTAGCTTGGTTTGGAAAATATTTATTTAATCTGTAATAAATCAATTAGGGATAAATATGAATTTTATTTTATTTTTTTTACTAATATTAGCAAATTTGGTGAATTTTGACTAACGGAATGATCTATTTGTTAGATAGAAACAAACGTTAAGAATATTAAATGTGATTTTCCAAACCATATGAGGTTTACGTGTAATTGCACCAAATCTCAAAAAGAGATAGTATAATTGTTCCTAATAATTAAGCGCATGTTTGGTTGGGGTGAAATATGGCCGTATAAGAAAATGTTTAGTATTTGGTTCGGAAGAATAGATAGAGTGAAAGTAAAACTGAATGTATATGAAAATTAATTGGAGCCCAATTTTGTTTCGGACATCAAAGTATAAGGTCAAAAGTACAAAAAAGAGATACATATTCTACTACGTTTATATATAATTTCTCTCAATTTCTTCTGTTCTTTTCCCGCTAACAGCAATCGTACATAATTTTTAAAAAAATATAACCTTAATGTAAAATAATCTTATTATTGTTTGTAAATATTTTTATTATTAATTTTTTGTACTTTAAATTATTTTAGTATAATATTAACTTATTTTATTAATATAATTTTAATATTTAATATTTTTTATCAATTTATTTTTCTCTACAAAACAATAATAAATATCTAAAACTTATTTCATTTCTAATCATACTAAATAATTTAAAAAAAATTATTATTCTTATCCTCACCCTCCCTTTCCTTTTGGCTTTCCTGTTAGGGAAGCAAACGCAGCCTTAGCCTTCAGTATCCAAAAAGTAAACAAAGGGCAAAAACGGGGTGCTGGCTGCTGTTGAGCAGAAATGAAGGGGATAAGGTGAGTGAGTCAATGAATGAGCACCGCCACCGCCCACATATTTCTCAATGTCAAATTGAAAATAAAAATACAACCGCCGAATTTACTGCCTTCGCTGGTCACAGCGCCGTTTATTTTTAATTAATTTATTATTGATTTATTATAAATTAGATAAATTTTTTTATAATTAAATTATCTTCGTGCGTCTTCACACGTTAATGTATTTGACGAGGTATATTTCCACCGTTATAAAGATATTTTTGTCCAAAAAAATTATCTGATTTACAATAAGTCAATCAATGGTAAATATTAATTTTCATTCAAACTGTTTATTAATATCAGCAAATTTAATGAATTTTGACTAACGGAATGACTTATTTATTATACGGAATCCAACTTTAAAGATATTAAATATAATATTGTAAACTATAGGGGATCTACGTTTAATTATTTAAATTTTTGAAGAAGAAAGAGTAATTATCCCTTGTTAGTATGGCGACCGGGTCAACAGTGTTTGACTGGTTGGAAGTGGATGGGGAGCTACGCGCACTCTTGGCGGGTAGAGTTATTTTTTGCTCTAAATGTCTCCAAGTGAAATGTACAGAAATGCCCTTGAAGAGTTGACTACTCCACTCCCCAAGCATATGTGAAGTGTGAAACCCCACATGGGAAAAAATTTACACTCTAACTCCGACTCCCAGCACTGATAGTACTATAATTTGAATTGAAATATAATGTTAGAGTAAAATCTCTATAAATTAATAGTTTAAAAATTAATAAATTTTTTAAAATAATAAAATTTTTCGGTCTCGATTTGGGCCTTTATAAAAAATTATCAAATTCGATAAGATAATAAGATAATAATTTTTCAGTTAGGTCCCGTTAAAACTCTAAATTAATAATTCATAGATATTACAATTATGAATATTATGGTAATTTGCTAAATATAAAGTCTGTAATGCTTTACGCATTTAATCATTCATGGATGATTTTGCGATGCTTTTTAGATGAGAAGACATGGTTGGGTGTTATGAATTTATTTTCATATTGAAATTTATATAGTATGTGTTTCATTTATCATGCATGAATATATTTAATTGGCTATAATAGTTATTTAAGTGCAACGAATTAATGTAAACATATATATTTATGTAATTCCAATAAATTGATACATGTGTCTATGAATATAATAGTTAATTATATACAATGAATTGATATTATACATGAATATATTTAATTAGTTACAAAGAATTGATTGATGCATGAAGGTAATCAATGAAACATATACGAATTCATTTATTTTCAATACATATGTACTAAATTTGCTGAATTTAAAAACTCTCTCTTTTAATTAATAAAATATTAATTTATCGATATATTAATATCTCTCTAAATTAATAAAATTTTATAGTCCCAATGTTATTAATTTATAGAGGTTTTACTGTATTAACTTTTTTTTTTTTTAGCATTACATGCATTCAACAAATTACAATAACTCTCGATTCAATTAATATATTAATATAATTATAAAAAAATTTAATAATTTTACATAAAGTGAGACAAATACTTACACATCCGATAATACTCAAACTCATGATCTCAAATTTATTCATGGGACTTCATACTAAGACATGATCGTAATTATGTTATTAATTTGGGTTATTTGTCATCTACCTTTCTTGATGTTTAATATCTGGCAAAAACTTTATACATATACTAGCGAAGAACTCGTGCTATGCATGGTTATATAATTTTTTTAAAAAAATAAATAAAATATTCTATAATATATTACTTAATAAAGAAATTGAATTTTTAAAATAAACTCTTGTCATTTTTAATAGATAAAACATAATAGTTTTTGAATTTTTAATCTATCTTGATTATTATTGAAAATTAAATTTTTCTATACATACAATGTTTTCTACTAACCAAAATTTGTATTTTAGGAGGATTGCTTTTATAAAATTATTACATTATATTTCATATATAGATCACTCTTCTTTTTTATATATACAAATACCCAATTCTATAGAAAAATATAAAAAAGAAAAAGATAAGGAGTACATTGTCATGAAATATTTAACAAAAATATTAAACTATAAAATAAAATTTTAATATACAAATTGAACCGTAATATATATAAAAATGGTTTATAAAAAATATAAAAAGGTAAACATTTAAACAATAATAAAAAAATAAATGATAGTTTGAGTAATAAATCGGTTTATTATTGTAGAAAAATAAAATACGAAAAAATATAAAATCTAAAATAGAACAATAAAATTAAACTATAAAATAAAATTTTAATGGATGTAATTATAATAGATATCTATAAAAAAATAAAAAAAAAGGGTAAAAATTTAAATAAAAATAAAAAGTAAATATCAAATTAAGTAGAATCATACAAATGAATATTAAATAAAATTTGTACCTATTAGTATAAATGGATTTGTTCCATTTTGTTGAAAAACAAAAGACAAAACAGAAAAAGAAAACTGAAAAAGATCTAAAACAGTTAAACTATTACATAAAAATTTAATGGATGAAACTATAATATATTAAAAAAGTAGTACACAAAAAATACAAAGGGATAAATATTTAAACCGAAAAAAGACATACTAATTGATACTTTGAGTAGAGCTATACAAATAATATTAAATGCAATATGCACCTGTTAGCACTAAATGAATCTACCCTTTTTTTTTTTTTAAGGTGTCATGGGGTTGTGTATATCGTCCTATTGATGAAAGTGGTTAAGGGATTCAAGATATTGCAATTCCTAATCGCGCAATTATGGGACTCTAATTGTGGCAGCTTATTCAAAGCAACCGAGCTTCTATTTGAGTTGATTGGATCTATCATACTCACTTGAGAAAAGTTACAATCTGGATGCCCCCTAAGCGAGGTGGTTCTTGGGGATGGAGGAAACTTGATTTGTTCACTACGGGGTGAAGCGCCCAAGGTAGGCTGGTCTTCACTATTGTTGTGCCGCTTCAAAACCCCTAAACATGCTTTTGTGTTATGACTGGCGATTCTTGGTAGACTCTCTAATATAGATAAGTCTTGGTTGGATCATCTTAATAGTTCCTGCGTACTATATTCTGATGGTACTGATGAGACCCATGATCATCTTTTTTTTTATGTACTTATTCGCGTGGCTGCTTAAGGGTGGTTCAACGCACACTTTGGTTGGATGAAGAGACAAACACTATGTTTCTACGGCCTACCATGCTCTTTTGGCCTCATGTGTGTACCATATCTGGCGTGAGCGCAACATTAGGCGATTTGATAAAGTATATAGAGATACACGCACTGTGGGTGCGCTGATGGTTCGAGATGTGCAGCAGAGAATTCTTAGTGTAGAATTACCTACTGCTATTAGCACTTATGCGCTTTACCATTTATGGCAGATTTCTTGGCCTGTCGAGGAAACTGCTTAGATTAAGCAAGTTATACTATTGTACTTCTTTTTACTTAATGAAAATTATCTTTACTAAATCTATCCTTTTTATTGCAAAACAAAAGAGATAAAAAAAAATATGAAAAAGAACAAACAAATAAACTATAAAATACAAAAAATTAATGAATGAAACTATAATATATAAAAAAAATAGTCTATAATAAATACAAAGGGGTAAATATTTAAATAGAAATAAAAACTAAATTTTAGTTTAAGTATAATTATACAAATAAAAATTTATTTATTTTTGTAGAAAAATAAAAATATAAAATCTGAAAGAAACAAAAAAAATTAAATTATAAAAAACAAAAATTTAATGAATGTAAATAATATATATCTATACATATAAACTTGTGTATAAAAGATACAAAAAAGTAAATATTTAAATAGAAATAAAACCTAAATGATTGATTAAGTACAAGTATACAAACAAATTTTAAAAACGAAATATGTACTTATTAACATGAAATAAGCTTATCATAAAATTTTAAAAATGAATTTTAAAAAATGAAATACGTACTCATTAACATAAAATTTCAGCTATATCTTGAACATAAATTTCAAATAAATACAAACAAATATCATACTTAAAATAGGTGATGTTTTTAATCGATGTTATATTGTAATTTGAAATTTGGAGATAGAATTTTGGATCAATACGAAATAAATAATTAAGATATTTAAAATAGATAATGTTTCTAACCAGTGAAATTTTTTCTTGACAATTAAAAAATTCAATTATAATCCCGAAGATAATATTTTGGATAAACACAAAATAAATATATAATATATTTAATTAGATGTGTTTATAACCAATGAGATTTTTTCTTGTCCATTAAAAAATTCAAAATTATCAAAATTTGGTCAAAATCAGCATAATTTTAGTCAAACTTCGTTCTGCTATATATATATTGATAAATTACAACGAGCTCTCTTGATATTTAGCATAATTATAAATATTTTTTATGGTAACAAAATTATCAATACTTCCTAATGTTTGATAAAATTATGTATAAACCTATCAATTTTGGTCTTACTTTAAAAAGAAAAAATTATAAATAAAAAATGGACAAATAGATGAGACTTTGGAGTTCTTGGGTGAATTTTTGGGGTATTTTACCTATATAATAGTGTTGAGCATTTTTTACTTTTTTTTTTTGTATTTTTATCTCTCTAAAAAATTAAATAATTTTTTAAAATACAAAAATATATATATAATCTTTTTTTTTATATAATTTAAACTAAAGAATCATATTAAAATGATAATATAATTTTAAATATCTTAACAAATATGAATATTAATTAAGTATAAAAATTATACATTATTAACTAATATTTTGTATCTATGAGATCGAGTATGGAATTCTGTTTACTCACTTTAAATTGAGTATCCGTTTCCCTCCCTTTTCTGCTAGGATTGGAAATCCTGTATTTTACATATCCATACGATTGAGTCCTTGGGTTTCCGAAATAGTGTAAAAAGAAGTGCTTCGAATCATTGCTATTTGACTTGGACAGGTTCAATATTGAAATAATTTCAGAGGTTTTCCCTGACTTTGTCCATGTCAACAAACAATTCGAAGAGCGGGGCCAAGATTTCTTCCGCTTGTAGGTTCTTTTTCTTCTTGATTTCGCTGTTTTTATTCATATAAAAATTATACATTATTAACTAATTTAAAATATTATTAATTAAATTTAAATTAATGTTATAAGTATTGAAAATGAGAACTTGATACTTTCCTATTATTTTTAAACTTTTGAAAATGTTTAAACAAATTATTTTAAATTTAATTAATTTCAATTTTTAGCCATTTTTTAATTTAAAAATTTAGAAATTAAAAGGATAAATTAAATATAAAAAAAATAAAAAAGTCGTCGATGCCGCCCAAACCGAGGCAACCGTTGTCACCGCCATTTGTAGGGTTCTGGTCTGGGCAATTGTCGCCCAAATCTGGACTGTGCAACGATATTGGTCGCCACCTCTCCTAAGGCTGGAGGTGGGGGGCAAGGAAGGGCGACGGGAGGGGGAATGTAATTTTATTTAATTCTTTATAATAATTTTATTTTTTATAATTTATATTTAAAATTAAATAAATCTAAACCTTTGTTTTTTTATAAATTTAAAATCTAATGATTAAGATTATTTGGTTAGATCTAATGATTCTCATCTAATCAACAAGAACTTACGGGTCATTAAAATAAAAAATAGTATGTAATATGTAATTCATACAGTTATTTTATCAAAAAATTACCGTTAATTATATTTAACGAAGAAGGGCGATTAAGCTGTATTTAAGAAAACAGATGGGGGACTCTAGAATATTTTTAAAATAGAAGGGGGTTAACTGAATTTTCAAAAAATAAGAGGGTTTTTATGCTATTTGACCCTACCTAACGGAGATTGATAGATTAAATTAATTATTAGATGACCGTTAAAATTAGGGAGTTATTGAATACTGATAGAATTTTTTTAAAAAAAATTAATACATTGAAATCTAAATTGGCTAATCCAAATAGACCTTTAATAATTTGTCATTTTCAAAATTACATCATCTATCAATAAAAATAATAGTATTAATAAAAAATAATAATAAAAGGGAAATTACACCCTAGGTGTCCTCATATTACATTAGAAATAAAATTAATTTTGTACGGTCGAGAGTAAAAGAGTTAAACCCCTCCGAATACGTACAATTCTAAAATTTGAAAATGTTGCTAGCCGTCAAGAATTTAGCTCCCTTACTATTGTACGACGACAATCTTATTTTACGACTCTTACGCCTCAGTTTTATTTTATGGAAAATTACTTCGGGCTCCCTCGAGGTTAGGCATAATTGTAAATACTTTTTATTGTTTGGAAAATTAGCAATACCTCCTGATGTTTCTCTAGCTCTTACTTCAAAGTTTTAAAAATTAAATTGTGAAAAAATCGGACGAGGTGGATGAAAAGTTTTGAAAAAAATTGTCCATTCTGTCCGTAAAAAGAATTTCAAAAATAAGAAAAGTTATAATCTGTAGTTCACAAGGGTGTTCAGATTAGTTCATCACCAAAAAAAAAAAAGAAATGAATGAAAAACCTAACAGAGACTGACGAATTAAGCTAGTTGTTCGACGACCGTTAAAATCAAAGAGGTGTTGGTAATTTTCAAAACAACGAGGATGTATTTGTATATCAAACCTCAAGAGGGCTCGTTACCCTTTAGTTAGGGATAATTACAATATCCTTCCCTAAAGTTTAGTCTAATTACAAATAGAATCCCTGTAGTTTGAAAATTCAGTTTTTAAAATCCACGAAATTTGTTGATATTAAAAGAAAGTTGAATGAAAAGACATATTTATCATCGTTGACTTACATTGCAATCATCTCGTTATTTTATTACGGGGTGAATATCAATTTACCCCCCTGTAATATTGAAAATGAGCACATTACCCCCTTATAAAAAAATATGATAATTTATCCCCCTATACTTTTTAAAATAAAGCAATTTACTCATTATATAAGGAGGTAAATTTCTTCATTTTAAAAACATAGGGAGGTAAATTGTTGTATTTTAAAACATATAGGGAAATAAATCACTATTTATTTTTCCACAAGAAAGTAATTTGCTCATTTGCGATATCACAAAGGGGTTGCTCGCATTTTTTTCATTTATTACGAGTTTCCAATCATCGGAAATTAATGATGATGTCTTCATAGTTCATATCCATCCAATAATTACGTGACAAAACATCACTAATTAACAACCTTAAACTATATTATTAACTTAATTAATCACTTCTCCAAACGTCACAAACCACACATCTTTGACCTCATCCAAAACCCCCTCTTGATTTCTTTAATTTAATTATCACATCCTACTTGCTTGTATGTAACGTCACCTCTACATTGATAATCACTATTACTTCTTAATTTTATTTATTTTCATTAAATATGTATCCAATAAAAATATATATTTGCAAACAATAATCTCATTATTTTTTAAAAAAATCATATAAATTGATTAAAAAAGATCGAATTTCACAAGTTAGACTCATCGGGTATAGGTTCTGGTGGGTCGGGGACGGGACAGGTTCTAGGCCAATTAATGGTTGGTCAAGAACCAAGAAATGATCGGCCATGAGTTTAATTAAACCCGTCCTATGATATTTAGATGATTAATTTTTATAGTCGAGAGTAAATCATCGGAACGAAAGCTAATTAATTATGATTAGATAATAAATAGACTTATTGCTTATGCAAGCAACACCAAAATATTAGTTTCGACCATAGCTAAGACCATGATTAATACTTATGTTTTTTTATCGATTTTTGTTTGTAACATAATAAATGATATTTATTTATCTTGAATTTTGAAGTATAATTATTTATAATATAAGAAATAATCTATTTTTTTAAATAAAAATTTTGGTTAAATAATAATATCTGATGTGGCCATAATTAGCGGCTGGAATCATGAAAGAGATAAGGTGGAGTTAAAAATTATATAACCCCTTAAATGCACAAGTAAATGTGGTTTAAATAAGCCTTTTATGTTTGTTCAAATAAAATTAAAAAAAAAAGGCTTTTTATGGAAAATAAAATAATTATTATTAAAAATTATTAATAAAAACATTCCGATCGCTGTTAAAAAATGTTCCCTTATGTTCGGATTTCTGTTTTTAGTGTTTTGTTTTGTATTTTGGAGATAGAGAGAGAAAAATAATGTTCCCTTATGTTCGGATTTCTGTTTTTAGTGTTTTGTTTTGTATTTTGGAGATAGAGAGAGAAAAATAGAGATAAGTAAGTGTATGTTGAAAATAGATGGTATGTTTGAATTTGTGTTTCGAAGTAATTTAAAATATTTTAAAATAAGTGGTGTATGTTTGATGTTGAGATTTTGGAGATAAAAATTGTTGTTCATTGTCAAATCATCTCTTTTATATATAAATATGTATATATATAAATATTGTATATTTAATGTTGTATTTTTTAGAAACAAAAATAACTGTTTATTGTTAAATCATGTCTCTTTTATATTATTAAATGTATATATATTATATATAGAAAGTTGAAAAACAAAAAAACACACAAATAAAGTGTAAAAATATAAAAATAAACATTAGGTACGTTTTATCTTGTCTCGAAAAATGCGAGAACATAAATCCAAACATTTCCGCTATGTTTGTTTTCATTTCCAACTTATTTTCGGGACAAGTCAAAACATACCCAATGTTTGCCATCATTCAAAAATACCTTATTTAGGTGTTTTAAACTGTTTTAGCACAAATACATACATATATATACACATATATATATATAAATATATATAAAAAGGCATGATATGACAATGATTTGACAATGAATAGTAATTTTTGTCTCCCAAAACACAACATTAAACATAATACTTATTTTAAATTATCTCTAAAAACAAATTCAACATACATACTATCTCTAACACACACTTATTTATCTTTGTTTTTCTCTCTCTATCTCCATAAAATACAACAAAATACTCAGAAAATGAATCCAAATATTATGTTCGTGTTGCGGGCTGACTCTACTAAGTATTTGACTGAAATGTTCCACATAATTTGATATTACATCGATCGACCTCTTTAAAGTATCAAAACAACTGTTTTAAAGGTAATAGTGTAAGATTATATTATCAATTCGATGATTATATAAATATTATGTATTCGAACAAATTTAATAGGATAAATTATGATGTGATTTTCTGAAATTTGTCATAATTACAGATTCTCTTATGCTTTAATGATGGTCTAATAAATACACTCTTATAATTGCCTATCACTGATGAGTATTTGTTAGACGATCAAATAATAAAAAGCTATTTGTAATTATAAACGAAAATTCATTGATCATACCAATTTTTTATTATTTTATTTTACCTTTTCGTTCATTTTATTCTTTCAAAAGATATTGCCCATAATCGTAATTTTAATATTTATTTTAATTATTTTAGAATTATAACTATTTTTTTCATCTCATGTTCTCCATATTTTTTGCCCTAACAAACTTTCATAATTTTAATAACTTCTATTATAATTAATATCTCTATATTTATTTTTTCTTACAAGTTTTTATATTTTTAACAACACACAATTATAATTTTTCTTTCTTTCTTTCTTACTTTACCCCCACATTTTTTTTCTCATATGCTTTTTTCTTTTTCATCACCGCACTACGTTTTGTGTGTTTTTTTAATTTTTTTTATATCACACCATAAGTTTTTATATGCTCGCTGGGACCATGTGTAACAACAACTAATATATATATATATATATGTATATAACAAAATATTTTGTTTTTTTTTTCTACAACCCTACATAAAACATCATTTTCATTTTCGAGTATATAAAAGTTAAGGTTAATTACACCAACACTCCATGATATCAGGCCAAAAATACCCTTCAATGGATAAAATAATTAACTTATTTATCTTTTTAAATTTTACATTAACTGATAAATTAAATTTTATTTATTTCTTTTTCATATAATGTATCTATGCTAGTATAAAAAAGAAATGGTATCCACTCTTACAAACGACAGTTAATAACACTGTTCTACCATTTTTCTATGATAAAAAAAACCCTTCAACTGACAAAATAACTAACTTACAACCTTTATAAAGGGGATAATTACACTCCCATTCCCTAAGATATGGTGTAATTTTATATAGACCCTCTATGAATTAGAAAATTACATCTAGCACCCCTAAGGTTTACTTCTGTCTAACAAATAAGTCAATCCGTTAGTCAAAAGTCATCGAATTTATTGATATTTATAAAAAAATTGAAAAAAAATTATATTTACCTTGATTGACTTATTACTAATTTATTATAGATCAAATTAATATTTTTATGATCAAATTACCCTCATACGTCTCCACGCGTTTAATGCATGTGAGAAGGTATATCTTCGCCGTTATAATTGGAGTTTGGTCGGAAAAAAATTATTTGATCTGCAATAAGTCAATTGAGAATAAATATCAATTTTCATTCCTTTTTTGTTAATAATAACAAATTTGATAAATTTTGACTGACGAAGTGACTTATTTGTTAGACGGAAGCATACTTCAGAGGCACTAAATATAATTGTTCAAATCACATGGAGTTTGCGTATAATTACACAAACTTTAAGAGAGGGGAGTGTAATTATCCCGTTTTAAATTTTATATTTAATTGATAAATTTATATATTTATATAAAAAATAAAAATTATTTAATATATATACACACATGAACAACGTGCCACACCAGATAATTCGATATAATTTAGAGAGATGTGGGTGTAATTTATGGTTAAGAATAGAAAGGAGAGGAAGCAAGACCTCTGTTAAATATTCCAAACAAAGATTTTATTTTCTTCCAACTAATATCCAAACCCTCTTCATAAATCAAATTAAAACCATCAAAATTGGAGGTACAAAGAAACTTTCCACAACCTCACAGCCGGCGCGTGGCTCTCCAACACATTTATTTCCCCAAATCCCCACCCTTCGTTACCAACCGAAAGTCAAAAACTTTATCTTCTGCTCTGCTAATCATTCACATCTTACACTCTCCACTCATTGGTGGCTCTCTCTCTCTCTCTCTCCTCCGCCGCCGGGGTAAATATTTTCCTCAACCGCGTTCAGGAGTATTCCCGCTATATATTACCCGCTTTCCATTTCGTCTTCCCTTAGCAGATGCGTTTTGTTTTCCATCTGGCTCTGTAATTTCAGTTTTCCCTTTGCTTTTCTTGTTTTTTGTTTTACTTTCGTCCCTCTAATTCGTGGCCCAAGAGAAGTTGTTGGGGATAATCTTTGATTTGTTTTGAAGTGGTCCTCTAGAGAATTTGGAAGATTTGATTTGATTTTTGGGGGGTGGAAAAGAAATGCGTTCGTCGACGGAGGAAGAGTTGTTCCTGCCATCGACGCCGGGGAAGTTTAAGGATAGATCGCACGCAATGCATCGGCAGTTCCATCGGTGTTTCGCCTCCACAAGCACGATGTTCTTGTGGGCTCTGTTCTTGGTCGCCTTGACGGCGGCGTATCTGAGTTTCCAATCATTTGTGGATTCCGGCAGCCGGTACTTCTCCACCGCGTGGGGTGGGATCCAGTGGGAGAAACAGGTCCGCTCCTCCGCCCAGATCCACCGCCAGAATGGATTCTCTGTCCTCGTCACCGGCGCCGCTGGCTTCGTCGGAACGCACGTTTCCCTCGCGCTTAAAAAACGCGGAGACGGCGTCGTTGGATTGGATAACTTCAACAACTACTACGACCCTGTTCTGAAGAGGGCCCGCAGAGATCTCCTCAGTTCCCACAATGTATTCATCGTCGAGGGTGATGTCAACGACGCGCGCATGTTAGCGAAGCTTTTCGAGATCGTGGCCTTCACCCATGTGATGCACCTGGCGGCGCAGGCGGGGGTGCGCTACGCCATGGAGAATCCACACTCTTATGTGCACAGCAACATCGCGGGTCTCGTCACGCTTCTTGAAGCATGCAAGAACGCCGACCCGCAACCCGCTATTGTCTGGGCCAGCTCCAGTTCCGTTTACGGGTTGAACGAGAAGACGCCGTTCTCCGAATCGGATCTAACAGATCGACCCGCTTCCCTGTACGCCGCAACGAAGAAAGCCGGGGAAGAAATTACCCATACTTACAACCACATTTACGGGTTATCAATAACCGGGTTGCGCTTCTTCACTGTTTACGGCCCATGGGGCAGACCCGACATGGCCTACTTTTCTTTCACCCGGAACATCCTGCAAGGAAAACCCATAACAATATACCGGGGCAAGAACCGGGTCGACTTGGCCCGTGACTTCACATACATAGACGACATAGTGAAGGGCTGCGTGGCGTCACTGGACACGGCAAAGAAGAGTACCGGGTCGGGTGGGAAGAAACGGCGCCCGGCTCAGTATCGGATCTTCAATTTGGGCAACACATCGCCGGTGACGGTGCCGATGATGGTGGGTATACTGGAGAAGCAACTGAAAGTGAAGGCGAGGAAGAAGATGGTGGAAATGCCAGGAAACGGCGACGTTCCGTTCACGCACGCTAATATAAGCTCGGCCCGGAGGGAATTAGGGTACAAGCCCACAACCGATTTGCAAACCGGGTTGAAAAAGTTTGTTAGGTGGTATTTATCTTATTACGGCGACAATCGCGCAAAATCTGTAAATTAAATTGTAATTTTCAATTCTTTGATTCTAATACATCCTTTTTTTTTTAATATATAAAATTTCATTTTTAATCCCATAACATAGAAATTTTAATATTTATAATTCTATTTATAAATTTATTCGTTAGTGATGAGTCCAAAATATAACCTCTAATCCAACTATTGCAAATGGATCGTGGGTTTTGAAAAACCCTTAATATACAAGTTAATATAACAACAAATATGAACAAGATAATTACAAATTTGATAGATATAATAAATAAATAATATCGACAGTAAAAATTGAAAAGAAGATGAACGGCTTAGAGAGCCAGATCCAATAAACATAGCCCACAATCACTCAAGTCGGCAAGCACAACACTGTTTGTGGGAAGAAAAAAGAAGAATTAAAAAAATAATGTATTTTGAAAAAAATTAGAAAAATAAGTAACCGCGGTGTCACAATTTTTTATTTAAAAAAAAAATTCTCTATGTTACCCCGACCGCGAATGACAATTTTTTTTTTTTAAAAAAAAATTATTTTATTTCATGATGAATTGCTGCTAATTTCTTATTAAAATTTCGACACCATCATGGCGAGTTGTCAACCATCAAATATACTGTTTGACTCCCCTTGATGAGACGAACATTTCCCCACAAACAATTTCAAGTTTTATCAATCATAAATAATGAATTTTTAGCACGAACACTGCACCTTTCGGCCGTCGATTCACCGCCACCAGAGCGACCCACGATCACAAACCACCACCACTGGACTCGTCTCGACCTAACGGTTCTAACGAGACCAACCTAGTTCAATTTTATTAAATATTTGTTAAGATATGAAAATTTGAAGATTTTTCTGCCGAAAATTCATGCTGAAGCTGTTTGCTGCCGTTTCTCCACCCTCAGGACGAATCACAGACTAAGACCATAGCCGTTCGAATCCTATCGTCCAGACAATTCCAACAAGACCAATCTTGCTCAATTTCATCAAGTATTTTTTTGTTCAATTAAAATTCATATGTTTTAAAATAGTTATAATTTTATTAAATTCTATTTAATTAATTAATAATACTATTTATAGTTAATTAATAATTAATAATACTATTTATAATTAATTAATAATACTATTTATAATTAATTAATAATACTATTTATAATTAATTAATAATACTATTTATAATTAATT
>NC_026149.1:17876165-17943088 GCF_000512975.1 Sesamum indicum
AATAGTATTATTAATTAATTATAAATAGTATTATTAATTAATTATTTATTATAAATAGTATTGTTAATTAATAAATAAAATTTAATAATATTATAACTATTTTAAAACATATGTATTTTAATCGAACAAATAAATCCTTGATGAAATTGAGTAAGATTGGTCTTGTTGGAATCGTCTGGACGACAGAATTCGAACAGCTATGGTCTTACTGTGATTCGTCCTGACGGTGGAGAAATGACAACAAACAGCTTCAGCGTGAATTTTCGGCGGAAAAATCTTCAAATTTTCATATCTTAACAAATATTTAATAAAATTGAACTAGATTGGTCTCGTTAGAACCGTTAGGTCGAGGCGAGTCCAGTGGTGGTGGTTCGTGATCGTGGGTCGCTCCGGTGGCGGCGAATCGACGGCCGAAAGGTGCGATGTTCGTGCTAAAAATTTATTATTTACGATTGATAAAACTTGAAATTGTCTGTGAAAAAATGTTCGTCTCATCAAGGGGAGTCAAACGGTATATTTGATGGTTGACAACTAGCCATGATGGTGCCGAAATTTTAATAAGAAATTGACAGCAATTCATCGTGAAATAAAATAATTTTTTTTTAAAAAAAAAAATTTGTCACCGCGGTTTTGAACCGCGGTGACACATTAATTTTTTTTTTTGAAAAAACAATGTCACCGTGGTGACAGAGAATTTTTTTCTTAAAATAAAAAATTGTGGCACCGCGGTGCCACTTACTTTTTTAATTTTTTTCAAAATACATTACTTATTTTTCTTTTTTTTTGTATTTTTTAAATAAATTTCCCCACTGTTTGCTTTACCAAAACAGCCACCAAGGACTCAAAACAACCACCACGGTCGGTCACAAAGACCCCAAAAATGACCACTCAAGATTTTTTACTAAGCACAAAATTCAAAGAGAGCTTTCAATAGGAGCGAAGAAGGAGAAGAAAATGTCTTATTTTGTTATTCTACATAAAAAAACCACTGTAGGTATTTATTGATGTAGGGCTTAGAAAACTGAGAGAGACATAGATTAACAGAGAGAGGGGGTAGACAGTTTAGCAAGATTCCGAGAAGAGGGAAGAGGAAAAAAGACGAGTTGGGGAAACTAGGGTAGGGATTTTCTTTTGCTGAGGGTGAGAAAGAGAAATCCTTTTAATTAGTGAGAAATCGGGTCGGGGTGAGAAATGAGCCGGGTGGCTGGAGTGGGCTCGACCGAGGATTGGGCTAAGGCAACAGAGTTGGGCAAGCCTTCCAAGGTGTGTGGGCTTGAGCCTACCAATTGGTCATGAATTATAATTTTCCAACACTATTATTTTAAGAATAGTTTGAAAATTAAAATAATTCAATATTTTTAAACTTCCATTTTATGAAATTTTCAAAATAGTACCATAATTGAAAAAACATTGATATATTTAGTCATCTACTCTACGAGATTTATGGAACTAAATGTGCCTATTTTTTTAATTTTGGAATTATTTTAAAAATTTTATAAAATATATAACAAATTGCATCGAATTTTTTCAATTTTGTTAACTATTTTAAAATTTTCTTAAGACAGAGGATTATACGTATTAAATTTTCAATTTTATGAGTAATTTTGTTTTGAGGTGGGGCATTTAAGGAGTTTTTGAAAAAAAAAATTAAAAGCTTTAAAACTGAGGAGAAATATAAATTAGAAAACAAGAAAAGAAAAGAAAAATTGGCTAATAATCTCATTTTAGATTTGGTTGGTTTTTTTTATTTTTTATTGATGTGGAGAAATGACATTTATATCCCTGATTAGTGGTTTTATTACAGCTGGTTGGTAGACACAATTATTGTAAGTACAGTTGACGTTTTGTGGCGGAATCTAAAGTATAAGACACGCTTTCTATATAGTTTATATCTGTCCTTATGAAAAGCGTTTTATAATTGTTGATAGCTGCTACCTTTACATTTAGTTCGTTTTTTAATGGTAAATATTCTCATTTTCTATATCTTGAGAACATTATCTGAATAAATTTTTTGAATATTTTGTCAAATATCTGATAAAATTTTTAAATAAATAAACACGTATTATAGTCTAGTCTAATCCCATATATACCAAATACGAGAAAGCATAAAAATTTACTAGTTATATATATATATCAATGACTACTTTATACCAAATGGTTATAATTTAGAAATAATATTTTATTATAATTATATTATTTTGATTTTATAAATTACATTTATCTCCTTACAAATAGGCAAATAATAAGGTTCTTGTGGCTTTTTTGTGGAAAGAAATTTAGAGTAAATCTACAAGAATTTGTGGAATGCATATACAACTATGAATGGTGATCCCAATCATCGAGGTAAATGAATGATCTGACGAGCTGAGTTAGATATTTAATATCTAAGATGGATTTACTTACGTGTTATCTCGATTTGGATGGTGGACTAATTTGTAGCACAAGTCGTCAGTTTCATCCCGTCTACAGTTCTCCAGAACTTAAGTCAGTTCACTTAATTTATATCGAAATCGCAGAACTAAACCTTAGAGTCATAAATGGATACATATCTTGTAGGGTCCTCCTAAGTATTTATAGGAGTCAATGTGTTAGAGTGTGTATAGATCCACGTATCCAATAGCCTGCCCTTAATTAGATGGGTTCAAGATCAATCATTGCTATGTTTATTGGTCCCAACAGAAAGACGTGGATTGTTGTCATAATGTTTCGTAATTTTCGACATTTTCAGTGATAATTAGGGCTTTATGAGGAATTTTATTGTTTAACCCCAATAAAAAAAAATAATTACGAGGTATTATAAACGAATTACCTATCTAAGAATGAAAAGAAAAAGGAAATTGAATTCAGAAAGAAGGAAATAAACTCAAATATGATCATCATACCATATTGGATCACCTCATCACACAGATATAAAACGATGTGAGTCCACCTGAGGCTAGGGGTGGCAAACGAGTCGAGTCGACTCGTGAGCTTCGCGAGCGAGCCGGCTCTATTTTGAGGTCGACTCAAGCTCGAGCTCAAACTCTGTTCAGCTCGCGAGCTTTTTTTTATTTATTTTTTATTTTTTTGTATATACTTTTATTTTTAAAATTTTTATATATTTAATTTCTTATTCAATACTTTATCAATTTTATACTCAAAATTGACCATATATTATAATTATTAATCAATTTCATAATTTTATATTGGATAATAATAAATTATGATACTTTTATTTATACATTTAATCTTTATACAAAATAAATTTAATCAACAACTTAGTAAATTATAATATTTTTTATAATTAGAATTATTATGTAATATGACACATATAAATTTTATGTCATATTTTAATATATATTTGAATTGTGTTATACATTTTTTAATTGACAGGTAATTCACTTATGATTTTTTTTTATCATCTTTTTGAGTTTTATATTTATATCAAGATACATACTATGCATTATGCAATTTATTTATTACTTATAAGTTTATGCCGAAATTTAGTGATCCCTATGAATTAATCTAAAAATAATAATAATAATAATAATAATAATAATAATAATAATTATAATGGTTGAATAATTTTAATTATTATTTTATTATATATTTAATGAGATAAAAAAATTTAAACAATAATTACGATATCTTAAAATTCGAGTACTCAATTCATACCCAATTTAAATATATATAATACTGTATCCATTAGATCATATATGACGGTATAATTTAAAATCACATGGTCTGATTCAACGATACACAGTCTTGAATGATTATTTTTATGTTTCGAGTTCGAAATCTCGACATCCGTATTCCAATAAGTCTAAAACTATACCAAATGTATTTTTCTGTAAGTTTGATCATATCTAACGGTTTGATCTGAATTTTGATGGGCCGATTACCCATGTTGTTCAATAATGTATGATGATAGTTACATCGATGTAATACTAACATTTATAAATATATAAATTTATTGCAGATTGTGAACATATATTAATCTCAATTATAAAATATTTTTATGTATTTCGATTGCATTATTTTCAGATAATGGATACTTTTCTATAATTTTTAAATTGTTCAGTATGTATTTTTTTGATATATTTTACTAATTATATTACTACTAAACTAATTAGTAGCTTATATTTATAACAATAAAATAAAATTTCATACTATACTTTAGTATATTTATAAAATAGTATACATTATGCAATATATTTTATTACTTATATATTTATATAAAAATTTGGTGATTCGATCCAATAATTTAATCTAATAATAATAATAAATAAATAATAAAAAATAAAAAAAAACTACCAAGCTCGAGTCAAATTCTTGCAAATCGAGGTCGAGCTCGGGTTGCCACCCCTACCTGAGGCTCTCATGCACAAACACATTGGCTTCTTCATCCTCCAAAACATACTCTCATAATGACATTCCTTTTCCTTGAAGTCTGGTGTAATTACACTTAAATTTTCTATAATTTAAAAAATTATATTTGATATCTCTGAAGTTTATTTTCTTCTAACAAATAGGTTCGTTCGTTAGTAAAATTTCACTTAATTTGCTAATAGTAACAAAAAAACTGAATGAAAAATAGATATTTACCATTGATTGACTTATTTGACTTATTGCAGGTCAAATAATTTTTTTCTGATTATACTACTCTTATAATAGTGAAGATACATATCATCGCATGCATTAACGTGTGAAGACGTATGGGGTTAATTTGATCATAAAAAAATTTATTTGACCTGCAATAAATCAGTAATAAGTCAATTGACGAAAAATATAGATTTTTTATCCAGTTCTTTTGTTGATATCAACAAATTTTATAAATGTTTTACTAACAAATGGATTTATTTGTTAGATAGAACTAAATTTCAAGGATATTAAATATAATTTTTCAAATCACAAAAGATCTATATGTAATTATATCAAACCTCATGAGAGGGAAATATAATTATATAAAAGACAGAAGAATATGTCTAAATAGATATAGGACGTCGTGTAAATATAATTATTTTATTTCTTCAATAAAAGAACTAACAAATTAACCATTCGACCACTTGACATATACTAATACTGTGATTGATTCTGGTAGAAATCGTTGAGGGTTGGAAATTGGCGGCTACATTTCTTACACTTCAAATCTCCTCCAATCAAATTCTCATCTCATGTTCCCCTTGCGAGCCCTAATTCATCGACTCCATGTTTATAGTTTGGAAAAGCTTAACTTCAACGCATAAAGCACAGAATTAGTTTTATCTATGGCCTGTTTTCGCAGGAGGATCTTTCCATTTGGTTCTTTCCCGGTAATCTGCTGTCTGTACAAGAACTTTAAGGAATTTGTTTATTTATCATTTGTGTAATGTTCGAACGCGTATGTATCTGTAAGAACAAGAAGTGGAAGATTGTGATTCTATCTCAAATTGCTGGAGTGATTTTACGTATAGATGTAGATTAGCATACAATGTGTTTATAGTTTTTCTAACTGTTAGTTTTTCCTTTTCTGATTTCCAGTTGCAAAGCACGCAACTTGCGCATTCTGGGCTTGTGGAAGGTCTTCTTCTTAACACTCTTTGCGTGCTTACTTGAAAATATGAAGTGTATTTTGAATTTTTGTGTATCTGGAAATGTGTAGGAAAAGTAGCCATGATGTGTAGTGCGTTTTTGGGATTGGGGTTGTTTAAAATCAATTTGAAGTTTACTGAATTGTATTGATTCTGGTTTCTGATGCCCTTATGTTTATGGTGCCAAATTCAGCATGTTGCGCTTTCTCATGGGTGAATATTTGTGTTTTTCTCGGTTCAGATTCATTTCATTTTAGGTAAATAAGTGATTGGTAATAGATTGTATTGGAAGTTCGATGCATTGGATGATCTATCTAACACTGAAAAATAAATATGAACTTGTATTGGTAATCAATATGGAACTGTGTAAATATGCAAAAGAGGGAGAGTTAATTGTTATCGTTGAATATTATTGAGTTGTGTTTTGAAATTTTTAGGGGTCGGAGGAAACATTCTCCGTACATTTAGCTCAGTTGTCGCAACAGAGCAAAAGGTGCTGAAATTGGAAGAAGAGGAAGGAAAGCAGAGTTTGGAGGATGAAATTGCTAAGATTCGGCATGTATTTAATGCTGCAAAACAGAGATTTCAGAAAGTACCAGATACATTGAGAGAAATTCCAAAAACAGATCCTAAAGGTTACAAACATTTCTTTTTTTTTTTGTTCCCATCAGCTGAAAAGTGAATTTCTTCTCACTTGGAAAATGTGTTTACAAAGTTTAATATGATTTCTGAAATAATGCTACTTATATTTCTATTTTAGGCATATATGTCAATAAGGACTTGAGATTGGACAATATACAAGTATTCGGGTTTGACTATGATTACACATTGGCCCACTACTCTGCCAATTTACAAAGCTTAATATATGAACTTGCCAAAGAGTATTTGGTTAATGAGGTTTGTTCACAATGTTTCTATAAAGATTTTGATATGCATCAAGTTCATTATTTGCTTATCTTGAAAAGGAATAAGTAGCAAATCATATCTATGTCCTTTTCTTGTGGGCTTTTCAGCTTAGATATCCTGATAGTTGCTTGGAGTTCAAATATGATAACTCATTTCCAATAAGAGGGCTGTATTATGATATGTCAAAGGGGTGCCTTATGAAGCTGGATTTCTTTGGATCAATTGAACCTGATGCATGCTATTTTGGCAGGCGAAAGGTATAATAGGTGGCTTTCTCTCTTCTCAATGTTTTAGTTTATGCTTAAATCTTACAGCAGAGAGTCACTTTTCTCTTCCTGAAATTGATGAGGTGTATATTTATTTTGAAAAGGAATTGCAAGTTTTCTAGATGTACTGTAGTTTGACCAAATACAACTTTCTGGAGTTAGAGAAATGGAAGGTTTATAAGTGAACTCGTGAATGTATTCTAAAGCAGATGGCGTTGATAGACGAATCTTTGATCATAATTTCCAGTATTCATACTATGAATAGCTATTGTATAATGGTACCATGACAAGGTGACAAACGCTGTGAAGTAGTGGTGAACCTGGGTTCTAGGTTTTGTGTGTGTTTGTATTTCTTAATGGTGTGTGTGGGGTGGCGTGGGGGCCGGAGATGGTATTCTGGTGACATTTTTAGATGAACTAATCTTGAATGGCAGTGCAAACAGTTTTCTGCAGTTACTTTGCGTGAAAATTCTGTCAAGTAAAGACCCAAGCAATTAAATAAAATTACTTTTTCGTGATATCATGCTCTACAGATCTGAAAGAACCAGAAAAAAAATCTGAGTTTTGACATTTATTAGTAAACTCAGATTTCAGAGAAGCCATCATTTCAAGTTTTTAATACCATTTCAAAAATTACATCTAAAATCTTGAACCTTGTTTGTCGTATCTTTCAGTTTAGCAATCCTTCTGTCAATGAATGCTGGAGAAGAAATGCAGTACCTTATTCAAGCATAGACACCAAATCTTGTGTTCTATCCTACCCACACTGAGATGGATGAGAACTGTTGACTAAATGGATTTTGTAGAGGGCAAGAAAGTTTTTTTGGTTGCTGAAGAGCAATTGTAGAAAAAATATTGGAAAAAAGAAACTAAAATTGCATGTGCCTAAAGATTAAAAAAATTGATTAGTGTAGGTATTTTCGTGTAAGGGCGACATTGCTCACATGGGGAAGGTGGTGGCATATAGGACCAAATGTTGAAACAAGGAGACGGCAATAACTGATCTTGATGTGCAGAGAGAACCAGTTTTATGCTACTTTTAGAGGCATTTTCCAAAATCTTGGATGCAGCGAAGGGGAGTTATTTGCACTTTATTGTGAAGGATCTTTATTTAGTTGGTCCCAACAACTGAAGTGAAGATTTGAATTTAGCATGCACGTATAGCATAATGGGAGGCAACGGACATTTGAGTAGCTGAATGGATATTTGGAAAAGATTTGTATTGTTCTTGTTTTATCAGATATATATGAATTTCATACTTCTTACTGATGCCAAACTTTCATTTACATTTTATATTTCTGTGTCAAAACAAGACAAGGAATGAAGGAAATAGCTGTTTCTTGGTACATTGGATTTGATTTTCATTTACCTTGGCTGAAATATTGGATTAGTAAACTGCACGCTTATACCAGCTAGGATACATAAAGCAGGTTGTAGCTGAATTTTTATGAAATCTAAAAGACTTTTGTCGTGGCTTACAGCTGGGACAATTCAATGTCTATAGTTTAGCATTTTTGCATTTGTTAAATTCTCTATATCTATGTCAACTGTAATGCTTATGGAAGAGCTTAGCAATAAGATGCAAATAAATGTTTATGATCTTATTAATACAATTATGGATGACAGATACCACCATATACTATATTACTGTGGTAGAAAGAACATGAATGCTTGGGAAGCTTCAGTTGTTTGTTGAAATTATGATTCTGTAGAAGTGTCTAAGAGCAAAAGTTGGTGCTACGAAGAGCTCTTTGCATTTATGTGGAGCTTCATCAAGATGGTTGCCAACCCCCTCCTACTTTTTGGGTAATAAAATGGAGATCAAAATGAATAGTCGTGGTTGTTTGGTTGTTGGTATTGTTTTTTATTTAAGACACAAGTTGAAATAGTGTACTGGTTTAAATCTCAGAACAAGCAGAATTCTTTTTTCTTGAGATAAGCGAGTCCAAATAGTGCATTGTAAGGACCAAATTAAGGACTTGCAACTCGTTAGCAATAGGGTAAATGATGGCATTTCTAATTCTGAACTGTTACATTTCATTTGGTCTTAGCATCCTTGGACCTCGGTTACCTTCTTAGTGGGCAGAGACATAATGCAATACTTGCAATTACTATATACTGCTGCCCAGATACCTGGTGGGTTATTCATTGTCTACAAGAAACTTGCTGATCATTTTGGAGTAAAATGATATAAATGCTTATATAATTACTTGAATTCGAGGCTAAAACCTGAATTTGAAATGGAAAAGCAGCTTACTGCCTCACCAATTATAGGCTGACTTGAGCAATATAATAATTGATCATTAGAGAATGCATGTGAGCTAACCTCATGTTTTTTTGTTCTGATGCTGTTGAGAAATTTTGAAACATATAAAACTGAAGCTGTCAGACATATAACTTTATGCTGGTCCTTTTCCCCTTTCTGTTGACTTAGATCATATGTAAATCAGTTATATATTTAGACATATAGCACAGTAGCTGCTGAATTAAATTCACTGCCCTCCCCTCCCCTCCCCTCCCAAGAACAGAATACAGTGGCAAATGGATTAAAATAGTGGATTCTGTATGAGTTTGTAGCCACATGTCCTGATTCTCAAAGGGTTTGATTATTGTCAAGTATTTCATTTACTTGAATATCATAGAGACTTGATGGTATTGTTTTACTTATCTGATCAAAAGAGTCTTGACATTTTATGTGATTGCATTATATTTTGCTTATCCAGACCTTCAGTGCCTCTTTATATTCTAGCTCGCTCTTGCTATAAGCTAAATTATTGTTCTATTTATCTGGATTAGAAAGATATATTCATTCTGTTATAGCACTCTTTGTCTGGATTAGAAAGATAAATCCGTTGTGTTGTAGTACTCCTCTATTACATGAACATAAACTTCTGTCTTGTCGAAAAATAATCTTGAGCTCCATTAACATAAGTCTTCTGTCAAGATAAGTGAAAGTGTTTAGTGGTATTCTAGGATTCTCCATCCTTTCATCGCTGTATTGTTTATTGGGTCCACTTTCTGCTGCATACTTAAAGAATGATTCCAGCATGTAAGCATAATTAAATTGTTGGAGAGAATTGGATTTGAAACAATATTGAGAAAGCTAACTCTTTGATTGTGTTAACTATGAAAATGCAGCTTAGCCGACCAGAAATCAATGACTTATATGGCACACGACATATTGGCCGTGATCAAGCTCAAGAACTGGTGGGTTTGATGGACTTCTTTTGCTTTAGCGAGGTTGGTGCTTTTGTCAGTACGTCTCTCTTCTGTTCTGTTACATTTCTAAAATTTTATTTAAATGATTCTTATAGTATTTCCTCGTGAAAGAATGTTAAACTTAAATCGTTCTTATTTTTTTTTTCACAAGTTCATTAAGGCCATTGCTTGGGGATGATTTCCTGTAAACATGAAAAGTCGAACCTTGTATTTTTAATTTGGGATGGAGCTGAATGAGTCAATGGAAGTCAAAAGGCGTTCTCATGGCTTTGATGAAATTAATAAGAGTGATCTGTATAAAGAAGTAAGTTTAGAAACTAAGATTGATTAGAAAAACCATATACTATATTTTTTTCTGGAGTCTATGACATAATTCATATATCCTACTTATGTGGAGGGGATATTATCTGTTTACTAAACATGAAGGTCTTTGTTGGAGGTCTTATTTTCTTGAATTCATGTCAGAACAGGAAAAGTGAATTTTCAAGTGTCATTTTATTTTTATGTTTTGTGCTGTATAACTTTAGTTGCAGTTGGATTTGGTAGATCACTGTTCAAAAACTGTTATGAAATCCAGCGAGTATAATAGGCAATGAGGCTAATATGCAATGGCAGTTTCTTCTGTTGAAAATGGATATAAATATGTTACTTATTTCTTTTAGGAGACAAAAATTACTGAAGATGTTATATCATGACTTGATTGTGGGTGTTTTGTAATGTTATGTATATTGATAGTAGAGGTTTACTATTGGTTTTAAACAAACCAAAACCCTTGTAGCATAATTTGGAGTTTCTTTAGATGTTTTCCCAATTAGTTGAAAATGAAACCAAACAGAGGGGTTATTTTTCTGCAGGCATGCCTTATTGCTGATATTGTTCAACATTTTGTTGATGCCAAGCTGGAATTTGATCCTTCTTATGTTTATCAAGATGTGAATCGAGCTATTCAGCATGTTCATCGAAGTGGTTTAGCACATAAAGGAATTCTTTCAGATCCAGAGAAGTATCTCGTAAAGAATGTATGTAAACTTTTCACAAACTTTTGCTTATATCTCTTTTCTTTTCTATTTTAAAAAAATTCATGTTTTTCTTTAAGTGAAAATTTTGACCAGTTGATTCAGACTTGGGTTCTGTATTATTCCAGGGACAGTTACTTCGCTTTCTGAGGATGCTGAAAGAGAATGGAAAGAAACTTTTCTTGTTGACTAATTCTCCTTATTATTTTGTGGATGGAGGAATGCGCTTCATGTTGGAGGTAATTATCTCGCCAGGAGATATGCATAATCATTTTCACTTGAAATCAAATGTGGTGGTCTTCTATTAAGTTTACAATTTAAGGGTATTCTATTATTTACAGAAATTGATGGGCATGAGAAACACACATGGTCCATTTGTGATGTTTAGTTAAATTATGATAAACTTCATAGAAATGTTATGGTTTGGATAAAGGAAAGAAATGTAGCTTAGTTACTGTCAAACTATTCTCAGTGGTCTGATGATTGTAGATTTGTAATTTCATGCTTATAAAGATGGTTGTTGGAAAGTCTTTTAGATCTGCAGATACTTTTGCCATCATTTTACTTTTGTCATTACAGTTAGGTATTATTGACATGTTTCTAGTAACTTATTGAGGCATTCTTACGCCTAGAGCTGTTCGTTTCTCTATTCTTGTATTCCTGTTTTCTTGATTTTCTTTTTCTTATTGTTGCTTTAGCAATTCTAGCACAATCATTCTTTCTTCCAATCCTAGAATCACTATAGGAAGTCCTTGTGATCTCAATAACACTACGATGGAGAAGTTCTTGCTTTATATTATCCTATCGTAGTCCAGTCATTGAAAATTGTAACCTTCCAGTCCTAAATTCAAAATAGTTTGTCAAGCATTTTGATCCTTTTCTTTGGTTGGTCCTTATATTTGTGCTTGATTGTTCCTGCTGTACTTGATGCACATCTCTTCCATTTTGTATATTTATTAGTTCATCGAAACAAACTTTTATGGTCCCTTCTTGTTTTTATCTTGTGATAAATTGGCATCTTTGTATGATATATTGTTAGTAGAATTAGATAATGGATCTACAGAGAGTTACTGTTATTGGCTTGATGAACTTTTTGCCCTGACATTTTATGGGTTCATCTTCCTAATCCTGCTTCACATACATTGTTGCTTAGACATATTAACTTTTTTCTTCTGACATTAAGTCCTTTTATTTAGTATATTGAGTATTTAAGTGGATTTACATGCTGATTATACTTTAGAGCATCATTTTTGCTATCAAAAAGCAATTATGTTTCCATCTCTGTGTATTTCTCATTTCTGTGGATGGGGAGGCACTAAAATTGAAGCTAAGTATCTTGAGTCACTTGTTAACTAGGATTCATTGGGACACCAAGACTGCTGGAGGGAACTCTTTGATGTCGTGATTGCTAAAGCCAACAAACCAGAGTTCTATACCTCTGAACGTCCATTTCGGTACACCTTCCTATTTACTTTTGTCATTTTGTTGCATTTGGTTTTGGTATGCAGTAATCTTATTCTGTTGGGTTGTGTATGTATGTGGTACTTTTTGTTACGTGTTTGTGTGTCAAATCATGAAGGGATGATTATCAAGCTAACCATGTTGGGAGCAATCTTCATGTCGGAGGCGATATTGTTGTGCATCTGTTATTGGCTATATAATTTTGGACTTGCTGTAAATGCAAAAGAGTTAATTGACTGAAAAATGATCTAATCTGCTGCAAAGGCTAGAAGATTGAATTAAATGGTCACCAAAGGTCTATGATGGTTTCTGTTTAAA
The DNA here is from genome assembly GCF_000512975.1 of Sesamum indicum. Classification (NCBI taxonomy): domain Eukaryota; kingdom Viridiplantae; phylum Streptophyta; class Magnoliopsida; order Lamiales; family Pedaliaceae; genus Sesamum; species Sesamum indicum. The sequence continues at coordinate 17,888,901 of NC_026149.1, forward strand.
CATAATGAAACAGGATATATCTTTCACTGTATTCATTAAAGTAAACTAGATTATCTAAACTGTTTGTTTGTGTTTTCATTTTTAGTTTTCAGTTTTCATTAAAAATGTGTTTTTGTACAGATTATTTTGGATTTAGGCTCTGCCACCTTGTACATGATTCTGGTGATCCCTTTTTGTAGTCCAGATTATTTTGGATTTAGGCGCCCCCATGGGAGACTTTGGTATATACATAAGTGGTTCATCACCTACATATTTTATTGTTGCATCCAAACTTATGTGCAGTTTTGTTTTTGCAGTTTTGGTATAGATTTATTTTGCAGTTTTGTTTGTGGTCTTGGGGAACTGAACTTGGCATACTAATTTCCCTTTTATGTGCCTCTTTGCTCTATCCAAACTGCACTCTGGAACTTTCATTAGCTGTTATGATGTGGAGAAAGACACTTTGGCTTTTTCAAAGGTGGATGCTTTCCTTCCTAACAAAATTTACTACCATGGATGCCTGAAGACTTTCTTGCAAATAACTAAGTGGAATGGTCCTGAGGTGAACTACATGGCAATATCTACTTAAGGCATTCAGTTATATTGTTCTATTCATTGCGGAGTAAACAATTTGTAATTGCCAATAGTTATGTATACTTAATAGTTCTCACTTCTCTCCATAGTATTGTGTTAGTTGATGATGACACAATTTCCTAACTTTTAGGTGATATACTTTGGGGACCACCTGTTTAGTGACCTAAGAGGGCCTTCAAAAGCAGGGTGGCATACAGCTGCCATAATTCACGAATTGGAGGTATGCCTTCAGTCATGCCATTCTTTATTTGCTTACGACACATGCTGAAGCAATGTCCCTTACGTTATACTAAAAGATGAAAATTCTTGATGGTTCACTATGATTGTAATGTCAGCTCAAAGCAAACTTTAGATTGTGGTCTAAGTAGTTGCTAGTCTGCTATGCTATGAGCCTATGGTCTTTATGTTCCCACAGGGAAGTAAATATGTGTAAAGTAGTAATAAAAGAATCTTCCAATAATATGGTCACTAATTTGCTCAAAATCTTGCCAGGTGACATCCACTTCCTTGTAAAATATGTCACTTGTGTTTTATTAGACTGTCTTGCTTAAGGTGTAAAATTAGTGACTTTGTTTCCTGGCTGCTTTCAGAATGAAATTCAGATCCAGAATGAAGATAGTTATCGTTTTGAACAGGTAAGCCCTTCTTTATTGAGTTTGGTGAGTGAGATATTCTTTCTGAAGTTTTATGATGGGAATATAGATATGCTATGTTTGAATTTTAGGCCATAATTATAAAAATGGTTTCCCAGTAACGTCTTTATCTACAAGTGGAATTTAAATATTCCTTAAAGCTGGTTTTCGCTATCTTGTCCGTTCTGTTATAAAGGCTATATCTGGTCTAAAATCTTTTGGGTTTAACAAAGTCAGCAAGATGGATTATTATATGCAATAATAGCTTACTTTTATATTAAATTAATTGTTTCTCATGTTGAAATTTCGTCCACACTTTCATTGGCATAAGTAATCTGTATTAAGTCTAATGAATTTTGGTATTTACATCTATGCGTGCGTTGCACTTTCTTGCTCGATCTGGCTGGAGAGAATATACATGTTACTCTCATCTAATTTCATCTAATTTGGTCGATTTCCTGGTATATTACCTTATATCTGGGTCTCGCCAACATTTTACTGCTTTTGACAATGATAATGAGACATTTTCGGCTTCACCATTTTTATGTTTCACCAACAGGCCAAGTTTCACATAATACAAGAACTTCTTGTCAAACTCCATGCTACTGTTTCTAATGGTGAGGCAAGTGAAGAGTACATGTCTCTTCTTTGGGAGCTCAATGAAGAGAGGCAGAAGGCATGTTACACCATGAAACGGATGTTTAATAAGTCATTTGGAGCAACATTCCTGACTGACACTGGGCAAGAATCTGCATTTGCTTACCACATCCATCAATATGCTGACGTTTATACAAGCAAACCTGAAAACTTCTTGTGTCATCCACCGCATGCATGGCTGCATGTACCTTATGATATAAAAATTATGCCACATCATGTGAAGGTATATATTGTTTCTATGCACATATTTCTTAAATATGTCACTTCCGAGGCCCTCATGGTTTTTGTTCTTACAAGTTACAACCATAAATGTGATTGTCAATTCTGGTATTGCATTACATCTCTACTGTGCTCTGTGTAGTTTTCTTGCAAGAAATGCTGGCGTTTCTGCATAATATTAGTGAATCAGAGTCGGCTGTGTCTGTCATACAAACTGCTAAACATGCTCTTACCACCGTTTTATACATTACGATTCCGTACAATTCATTCTTATCTCAAGTGGAATTTCTCGACTTTGACATGATAAAGAAAGCATGTTGACCTATACAATATAGCTCTAGCTCGAAGCTGCGCCTTTTGAAATTATCACTCTGTTGGTATCAGAATGTTGCGCATCTGACCCTTCCCAGACCTTTTGTTTTGTCTATGTACTATATACCTGTCATTTCTATTTAATGCGCTTATTTTTTTCAGGTGTCTTCAAACTTGTTCAAAACTTGACTGAGATATTCTTTACCTCTTGAGTGGGAATAGAGAAGACAACTACTGGTCCATTATTTTCTTGGAACTGCAATAATTGGCATGTTACAGTTGGCCATTTCTAGAGACTCGTCCTATCAGAGAAACTCATGTCAAGATTATCTTCCAGCATTTCTTGGCAAGACTTAGAAGGCGGGAGTACACAATCGTAAGAGTTACCTCCAACTTCTATTAATTCATTCTTTCGACCTTGTTATCTGTATTCATATCATGACATATGATATCAAATAGACTGGAGAAAATCGAGAATAAAATTTATGCCCCATAGTCCCTATCACATAAATTTGTATTATAACAGCAACCTAACATAGTTGGGAATTCAACTCCTGTACTTTTGTTCGGTTTACATAACTCAAAGTGTAAGGAATCTCCTTATGTACTCAGATATTATCGAACTACGGGGATGCACGCACGACTTTTAGCTGTGCCAAATATTTGAACTGAATTTGTTCTGCATCAAACTTATTTGTCCCTAAGGTCTGTCATCCACTCAGGAAAGTGATCTTCAGAAATCACGCCTTCTGCCGATGCAAATTCCTGTCGGCTATGGGAAGTTTTATTGGTGCATCATTATGGTTTAGTGGACAATAAAAACATTTGTGATTAGCGTACTATGATATGTTTTAATGTGGTGTGCTAGTTTGTGCAAGTGATTTTTGCTTGTTCAAATTTGCAAATCTACCTACCCTTTCAAAAATATCATCTGCTCTGTTGATTACAATCAGATTTGTAGCTTGTGTTTGTGATTTACAAATTGCAATTCTGGACACCAGTTCTTGTTTTAGCTTTTGGAACTCTGAAATGGACATTGTGCTCTTACCCTTTCCTTACATCGTTGGATGTCTTGTAAATCTCTAGAAATGCAATATGACTCATTTATTTTTAGGATTTGTAAAAAGCTCTTTCAGGTTACTATATTTGAATTTGAATATGACTCTGTATAAAAAGAATTTGAAATTTAACAACATAGTTTAAATTTGAAAAAAAAAAAGGGATATGTAATCGTAGATTCAAAAATTTTCAATCAAAATGCAACCGTAGATTCGAAATATGAGTTGTAATTATCATTATCTTTTTGACATTATGCTATTTATTACATCATTTAACATTCAAATTTAAAAACAAATTTAATACATTGATAGTTCGAATCAACGTCAATTAAAATAGATAAACAAGAAACTATAATAGCAATAGACATACATCCACATTTGAAATTCAAAAAATTATAATATTTTAGTCGTAAGATCTCGTTGGTCGCAATTATCATTACTAATTATGTGACTTTATATTTTAAAAATTTTGTCTTGGGAAGTAAAATTCAGTATCTTATGGTGGAGATAGCATAATGCTGGTTTGTTTGTTGGAGATAAATGGTCTGATTATTTTATTTTTAATTTTCTAGTCTAAAAGTATATAAAAACCGATTCCAAATTTATTAATTTAGTATAAGTCATGGATATGAAGCCCATCCATGTTCGGACACGTTTTGATATTTTGAGACATTCAAGAACGCAATCCTCTCACGTAATTGTCTACTTCTAGAAAAATTTCTGATAAGAGAAAAGAACATCACACATTAATTACATAGTTAACGTGTCTTTGCTGCCTACCCATATTTCCCATGAACACACTCTTTTTCTTGCAATAAATAAAACTTCCACCTACTCACCCCAAATTAAATCAGATTGAATTTTTTAATTGCAAATTATATATATTAAATAAAATAGAATTTGCAACAAAATAAATTTAATACGAAAATCGAAACCTAATCAGTGGCTCACACAGCACAACCCAATATCTTGGACCCATACTCTTTGCACATGCAATAAATCCAGAGATTTCCTTACATAAATATAGGATGATGGATGAAAGTTAAACCATCTCCACCAGCAATCCTCAAAAATCACAAATGGGAAGAGGGATTTGCCTGAAAATCATGGGTAGTTGGGAACATCAACTCTTTCAGCTCACCAACTCATCTTCATATGTATAGTATGCCACTTTCCTATTTCTATTACTCCTCCACCACAAGTTTGGTCTGTTGCAAGACAATATATATATACACATCATAAGACAAAACAACAGTAGAATACACACACCCACACCCACACACACACACATATATATAAAGAGCTGATCAGAAAGTGTCAAAGAAGAGGGAAAAATCATGAGAGATATCATCATAGCAGAAAATGAGAAAAACCCCAGAGTTTGTGTTCTTGATGCTTCCACTTACGTGGGATTCTGTCTGGTCAAGAAGCTATTGATCAGAGGGTATAATGTCCACGCAGCTGTCGGAAAAAATGGTAAGAATTTTCTGTTTGTTTGTGTCCAATACGGGACGCTTGCCTGTATCAATAATTAATCATTTAATATATTCTATTCTGACAATTGAAATTCATGGATTGTTTTAGGAGAGAAAGAGATAGTGAAGAAATTAGCAGGGTTAGAGAGAACAGAAAACGGCAGGCTGACGATGTTTACTGTGGATGTATTGGACTACCACAGCATTCTCGAGGCTTTGAGGTTGTGTTGTGGTTTGTTTTGCTGCCTGGACAGCCCGGAAAAGTACGATGTGAGTTTTCTTAACTATTTGAATATGATTATCTACTCATGATGTCTGTAATGATCCCGTCAACCACGTTTTAAAAATAGTATTTTGGTTCTGTATTTTTTAAATTTTAATGATTTTAATTATTTTTAGTTGGAGTTCGTGCTTTTCCCCAAAAACAATCTTGATATTTTAAAATAAGAGCTTTTGTTACTATTAATTTATTTTTACCAGCATTTTTATTTTTTAATTTTCCGACGTAGCATTTTGATCCTGCACCATTTTAATTTTTGCAACGTCGATGGAGGTGAATTTTGCAAAGAAAAGAATTGAAATCTTGAAAATTAAAAAAATAAATACCGGACAAAGAAATGTGTTTAGTCCTATTAACAGTTTATTGCATGTATAATAATTAATGTTGTAATGTGTGCAGGGAAAAATGGTGGATTCAGAGGTTAGAGGGACGATCAATTTGTTGGAGGGTTGTGCTCAGACACAAAGTATACACAAAATTGTGTTCACTTCATCTCTCACTGCTGCTGTCTGGACCCAAAACATTTGTTCCCAAAAGGATGTTGACGAGAGGTCCTGGAGTGATCCTGACTTTTGCACCAAATTCAAGGTTTTAATTTTACTTTTTATATCTTCATTTATCTGTGTGTGTGTCTGTATTTTTGTTAATATTTTTGTCAAAAAAAAAATTATTCGGATCAGATTTAATTTGATTGAGTTAAGTATATAATAATTGTTATACTTGTCATGTAATTGATGTACAATTTGGGATTAGAATTACACTTAACTGGGGTAATATGGCTTGATAAGTGATTGATGTATAATGAAGGAAGCACGTAATCGGGTCGGACTTGGTCGCGGCTATAGTTTCCCAATTCCTAATTTTAAGAACCGAACTATCTTGTATGAGTCGATTGTGAAAATCAGATAGTTCTGGTTATGTCACGTCAACAGTGGGACCTATATTGTATTGATGTGGCATGATCTACACTGTTTTTCATATTTTCAAACTCAATTCTTCCATAGGGACACCTAAGTACAAAATCAGTCGTTACGACTATATTAGGTAGTGTCTTTTTTTTTATTTTTTTCTTGAGGGCGATTTTGTAATTTCACTTTTTTTATTCGATAAATGAATCCTTCCTTAATCTTGTCTCAGCCACATCGTACTGCTGTCCTGATGATTAATATTTGTTGATGTACGTAGTTGTGGTATGCCTTGGCAAAGACACTGTCTGAGAAGGCCGCTTGGGCGTTGGCCATCGATCGAACGCTTAACATGGTATGCATCAATCCAGGACTTGTTACCGGCCCTGACGTTGCTCGTCTCAATCCCCAACAAACCTTGTCCTATCTTCAAGGTACTCAAGCCATGACAATCTTGGCCTCACTTTTAAGATTATTTCCTATGATTACTCCGGAAAATTCTATTTTGAATTAGCTTTGGTCGAATCAAATCAATCACAGATATACTTGTTATGTGATTAGTCATTTTTTCTGAACTGTACACTAATCACACGACAAGTGTATTGCACCTGCCATATGATTGATTCAGGTTCAATCAAGCCCGGTCTGTACACTAATAGTCGTAGTTAATTAGTATTCATCACGAGTTTTTATTACAAAAAAGTCATTATATTTGATCTCGTGTCTTCTACAATCATGTTCATTTTAAAAACAAGATGGTTAAATAGCATTCTGTAGCGTAATAAATAGGACTATAGGGAGTACAACGTAATTTTATAAAATTGAGGGGTTGTTTTGTAATATTTTAAATATCAAGAGATGTGTGTATAATTAAGAATCCATCTTATTACAAAAAGACCCTCAATTTTGGAAAATTACACCACGTTTGTGGTCATATATTACGTTATAAAATGATCGGAATAGAATATGTCTAGACGTAACAATTCATGCTCGTTGTGTAATTATCGCTTAATAATGTAATAATTCACACTGATAGTGTAATTATCCCTTGAGAATGTAATAATTCATGTTCACTGTCGATGTGGGACAGGGGCAGAGCAAATGTACGTGAATGGGGTACTGGCTACCGTTGATATAAATTTTCTAGCTGATGTCCATATTCGAGCTTTTGAAGATAGTTCAACCAGTGGGAGATATTTCTGTTTTGATCAAATCGTCAATTCAGAAGCTGAAGCAGTGAAACTGGCGAAATGCTTGAGCCCTTTAATTTCCATACCATCTAGGTACAAATCTATCTATCTGTCTATGGGTTAATTACACTTAAACCCACTCTAAAAATATAAAATTACATTTTCTTTCAAAAAAATTTTGAAAATTACACTCACACCCTCTCTGAAAATTCTTCATTTGTACTTAACACGCTTCTGTTAGAGTTTGGACAACAAATTCTAACCATAACAAAAACAGTGACATAAATTTTCAATTTTGTCCCTCATTTAATATTTTCATGTATATTTTTGTATTTATAAAAGGATAAATGTAATATGTAGTGAGGTTAACATTGATCATTATATTTTGTTCTTGTACGTACAAAATTATTAAACGAGAACGTTAAATAAGGAGTAAAATTAAAAATTTATGTAAACTTTTGGCGAACGTCAGCATTTTCCTCCAAACCCTGAAAATGGGTCAGGTGTAAATAATGAATTTTAGCATGGGGTATAAGTATAATTTTTTAATTTTTTTTTGAGAAAAAATATAATTTCGTATTTTTAGAGGGGTTCTAAATGTAATTAACCCTATATATATATATATATATATATATAAGTAGATTAACTGCAGACAGATAATATGAAATTGTATTGGTGATAAGAGAAATGAGTTTTTGTTGCAGGTATGAGGGGCAAGAGAGTGAAGTACATGGTGAGAGATTGAGGAACAAGAAACTCAGCAACCTCATTGCCTGTTGAGATTATTGTAATAATCTTCTTTAATTACTCAATTATGTAAATGTCCTAAAACAAAATTTGGGTTTAGGTTAGTTTTGTACCCCCATTTCACCCTACTTGTCTCTTTTGTTTTTTTTTAAAAAAAAAATTAAAATTAAATAAAATTCGATCAAATTGATCAGTATAGTCCAACATGTTATTGTTCAAGCCTGAATTGAATCATTATCGAGTTTGAAATTCTGTTCTTGACCCTGATTTAATTATTAATTAAATTGGATTTAAACGAACTTCAATTTAATCGAACACGAACTGAGTTCGAGTAACTTGATAATTTTAAATTTATAAGTTTATTGAACGATAAATTTTATTCAAATTTAATTTGTTAAGTTAACGAACGAATTTATTTATCAATCTCAATAGGGTGGTTTTGTTATTAATTTATTTTTCAACCTTATAAAACATACATATATATATATATATATAGAGAGAGAGAGAGAGAGAGAGAGAGAGAGAAAGAGGGAGATAGAGGGCAAATCATAACCATGGTAAATTACGGTCATCTTTCTTAAAATTTGACATAATTGCAAATATATTCTCATTGTTTGAGAAATTACAAATACCTCCTAACTTTAACGTCTCCTAACAACGAGCCCATTCTGTTAGTTTTCATTAGGCTTCTATTTAATTTTGTGGTGAACTGATTAAAATATCATTTTAGATTATAAATTATAATTTTATACATTTTTTAAAGATATTTTTATGAACAATATACTCTAGAAATTATTTATTTATTTATTTTATGCACCCTAATTTATTTTTTCTAGACCTATTTTTTTTTTTAAAAAAAAGGCGATAAAGGTAAAACAGTAATTTTCTGGCGCCCCACCATCTACGGACTACATAATTAGTTTCTGTTCCAGAAAAATATTTATAATTTTTTAAATAATAATGAATATTCATGGTAGTTATAATTTACCTAGACAATGCGAGGCTAAGGAGGAAGACTCTTCACCATGAAAATGGAGGATCTATTAATCAGAAAAGTATAAGGAAAGATGACATAATTTTTTGTGATATTCACAAGGGTTAATTACATTTTGGCATTCAAACTATGATAGTTTTATATTTTGGCGTTTAAACTTTTTTTTCTTGGGTCAACTTATCATCTCAACTTCGCGAAATTTTGCACTTTGTCATTTATAGTTATTTTTTCATCAAGTTTTTTGTCGAACAAACATCATATCCAGTTAATGGTTACGTGATGTGATATTTTTTATATATGCATAATATGTGATTTTTTTTTTTATAGAAAAATCAATAAAAAAATGATCGTACATGACAAAGTACAAATTTTACAAAGTTAAAATGATAAATTGACATAAAAATAAGTTTTAATAATAAAATATAAAAACGGGCATAATTCGAATAGTAAAAATGTAATTTACCCTATTCATAATCATGACCATTAAAAACAGGAAAGATTTTCTATGCTATTTCAAGAAAATTTCATTTTTCTTTCCCATCCACCCATCCATATATAACCCTCTTCCAGATTAAATTTGATTATTTAAATACTTTTTATTTTTTTTATAGATTATAGGTACAATCCTAGAGATGGTATTAGAGTTATGTACTCAGGGAATGTTTTGTGTAATTTTTTCTATTGAATAGGGATATACTTGTAATTAGAACTACAACCTCAAGGGATGTACTTGTAATTTTTCAATTGACATCGGAGTGTGTGTATAATATGACCTAACTTCAAAGGAAAGTCAATATAATTTACTATATTATTTCTTTGTTGAGTAAATTTCTCATTGAGTCTGAGTAAAATGGGCTTAAATAGACATGGATTGGGCTTAAATTGGCATTCAGTCTGAGCACAATATTACATTCAGATTAAAGAATCACGAATCCAACTCTGCGTTGAGATCCTGATGAAAAACTTATTTTGAGCAAGATGTAGAAAAATTATCAAAACCACGTGAAAATTGTGTGTTGCATTATATTTCTTTTTGTACCTTTTGGACACGTTTACAATCTAACTAAAACCAGTTGAAAACGATAATTATTATAACCGAAACCCAAATATATTTTTTAAAAGGGTAAATTATGACAATTTCTATTGAGATTTGATATAATTGTGAATATCCCCTCATTAATTAAAAATTACAAATACCCCTCCTAATATTTGATGAAATTATGTAATTTTTGGATAGGGTATGAAATTATCAATTTTGTCCTTATTGCAATTTTTTTCTTTTTCTTTTTTTTTAAGAAAAAGGATTGGATGGGTTGAAAGACTTAAAAAATAATAAAAAAATTATCACTTAGTTCATAAAAAAAATTAAAAAAAATAAAATTATAATTTTTAATCTCCAAGGCATTTTGGCTAGTTCACCATAAAAAAATGGATAGAAAAAACTAATGAATCGGGTTAATTGTTAGATAACGGTTAAAATAAGGAGGATATTTGTAATTCTTTAAATAATGAAAGAGTATACGTAACGATGTCAAATTTCAGAGGATATAGTTTAATTTACTCTTTTTAAAATGGATCCTAAAGAGTAAGCCCAATAAGGAGCCCAATTTAATTGGGCCGTCTATCTTTTGAAATTAAAAGATAGCTAAAGTAAAACTTAGCTTAAGGATACGACGTCGCACCGTTTCGACGTTAGAAATTCATCGCAGAAGAGGAGAATTTTCTGGAATCGTCAGAAAGAGTATAAAATACTCTTCAAATTTCCATAGTAGAAAGAGGGAGAAAGCGTAGGGTTTTGATTGTTCTGGTTAAGGCGGAAGAATGGCGGTGATTGAAGATGAATCTTCCGGTGAAAATAATTTGAAATCACGGCCTAATTCAGCGGCGGCGCAACCTGGTTACGGTTCCGATGGCTATGAGACCGCCAGTGATACGGAGCTAACTGACGCCGTTCCAGAACCTGAAAATCATTCCCGTAGCAATGGTGGTGATACCGGTCAGCATAATGATGTTAGTAGTGTTAAGAATGGGGATGATGGGGTGAGCCGTGAGGGCAAGGAAGACGAACAGCAAGGGAAGATTGAAACCATAGATATTGAAGCGAATGAGGTAATGATGCAGCTTTTCTTTTCCCCCCTTCGAAATTTTGGTTGCTTGTTAGCTTGAGTTCGAAGAGATCAGCTATTGCTTATTCGAATGTAGTTGCTGTACTGCTGATATTTTGTTAAATTGATGAAGAAGTTTAAGTTTTGAAGTTACGTGGAAGCATTTTAATTCATAAAGTCGGTTAATTCATAGAGAAATTAGTGATAGTAATACATCTTACTGATGTCTTGATGATCCGTTCGCCATTTAATAGGACTGTTGAGAAATACTAAAAGGATTTTCTGATAATCAATCTTCATAATTGTATTTGCTTGCCCAGATGTTGGTCAATTGTGTTCTTGTGTTAATCAGTGGGCAAGGATTTTAGGTCCACTTTCCTGTTAGGCGGCCTGATGAGGTTATGATTTACTTGGGCTCATTATATTAAATTTTTTTTTGGTAGACTTCTTTGCTGTCCTCTCCACTAGTTATTTCTTAAGAATCGATTTCTGGTAATACTTTCACCATTTATAATGTTGTCTTTTGTTTGCTTTTATTTTTTCGAGAAGTAGAAAGCCTTAGCCCGAGCAAATGATGCAAAGCTTGAGGGAAATTCCTTCTTTAAAGCTGGACAATACGAAGAGGCATTGACAAAGTACGAGTTTGCTATACATATTTCCCCAGATGATCCTTCATCTAGTGAAGTACGGTCCATGTGTCATGCAAATCGGGCTGCTTGTTTCTTCAAAATGGTATGTTGCTCCCATGTTTGAACTTCAGAGTATGTATCATGTTTTTCACCATTTCTAGTTCAGTTACTGCAGTAACAGATTGGATATATAATAACTTGAGAGTTCTACTTAGAACTTTCGTCCTTGATGATAAGCATCTCACAGAATATTAACATCATAAATGGACCAGGTTGAGACTCCAATTAAATCAGGTAGTACATGAGAAGTTGGAAAAATGCTTGTTGAATTATATGAAAGCATGCAACGGAAGCATGAATAGTACTTTTCCAGCTTGGGCTTGGGCCTCTTGGCAGACATTTACCCAAACTTCATTGCCATCTGGCCTGCTTCCATATCACAGTCTTGTCTTACCTGTACCCTTGATTAGAAAATTGATAAAATTCATCAATCAAGAGAATGTGCATAATTTACTGCTGAAAAACAAAATGCATCAGAAGTGATAAATAGTTGAATGTTTAGATTGAAAGAAGTAGGGGAATTGTTGAGGGTCTAGCCCTGTTTAGGCTAGTATTGAAGCAACATTAGATCATTGATTTGATGGCTTTGAGCTCCAAATAAAATAATAGCATCTGATTCCATTTCTCCTCTACCTTTTAAGGTATGTTCTGTATAGTACATGAATTTTCAGAAAGATTTGTGCCTAGCTTCTATTGAATGTATTGGTTTCAGCTGACGCAATGAATTTACAGTCGTCTGGTAAATGCTCTTGATTCATGATGTGGTAAATGCTCTTGATTCATGATGTGTTCATGTGCAACTGATTCAGATCTCATGCATCATATTCTGAAGGTGATTGTCCTACTACTGTGATGTTTAGGGGAAATATGAGGAGACAGTCAAAGAGTGTACAAAGGCACTGGAGCTGAATCCTACATACATGAAAGCTCTTATAAGAAGAGGAGAAGCACGCGAAAAACTTGAACAGTATGAGGAGTCAATTGCTGGTAATGTCTAATAAAGAACACCCAAAAATGGTACTGCTTAGTAGTGGAGAATAACCATATAATTCCTGCAAGTTGTCCACGTTTGTGATAACTGGCATGCCACTAAATTCTCTTCAGCCCTAGTTTTGTGGGTGTGATATATTCATGACGGTTGGTGGCCAGCATGGGTGGTAGGACTTTGGTTGAATGTGGATTGTTATATTTGGATTATTCCACATCTCATGTAATTTACGCTGAGGGATCATTTCTTTGTGGTTGATTGGTTTTTTTCTGGTAATTGCTTTCTGTATTGCCTGAATTCTGTTGTTTCTTCATTTGCAGACATGACTAGAATCTTAGAATTGGATCCATCAAATGACCAAGCTAGGAGAACTATCATCCGTTTAAAGCCATTAGCAGAAGAAAAGCGTGAAAAGATGAAGGAAGAGATGATTGGTGAGCTAAAAGCCAATTTATGTCTACATGCAGCAGTTTTTATTTATGTTTTTCCTCCTTAATGGGATCTCTGGTCCCCCATGTGTTGTGCCAATTAGTTATTGCTGGAATACCTTGGATTCACCCGTGGACGTGCCATAATAGATTCTTGTGTGTTTTTGCGTAAGGGATTATATAGCATTCTTCTTAATAGGTTGGCTACAAGATATACTTCTGATGATATACATAGTACATTTTCATCTTGAAATCTAGAAGGAATTTTCATCGGAAGGATTTAATCACCATTCTGGTTTAAACTAATATTTCATACTAAGTATGGCATTTTTCTCCAACAAATCCTGTATTAAAGCTGAGTTTATTTTGTGATTGCAGGGAAACTGAAAGAGATGGGGAATTCCATTCTGGGTCGTTTTGGAATGAGTGTTGACAACTTTAAAGCTGTCAAAGATCCAAACACTGGTTCCTATTCGATTGCATTTCAACGCTAGGTTCTCATTCCTAGATATATATCAAATATATTTGTTCTTAAGAAAGAATGTTTGAGAAATAAGATAACTATTGAAAAAATTGCAGGAGAACTGGAGTACTTCTGATATGTACTGGTGAGTTATATGTTTGTTGCATGATAATTTTGAGTTCTCCCATAGACTCTTTCTTGCTTTTCTTGTGGAATGTATCTGATGCTAAGCATATCTCAAAATCACATACTTCTCTTTTAATAGCTCTAAATAGTATGATGTGTGCCCCAGATTCATGAACTAGAAAGTAAGAAGATTAAAGCTGAATGGTCAGAACATCGGCCGTTTCATTAGGACCGTGATGATTAAAAAGAAGTCGTTATGTCCGACTGCATGAAAGAAATTTGGGATATAGTTCTTTTTCGTCCTTTTCATTGGTTAAATTACTTACTGGAGTCCGCAGATAAGTATGTTCTGAACAACCTCCATTTACTCCTCCATCGATACGGCATTTGGCCGTTCCCACGTATTATGGATTTGTCTTAGCATCATTAAGTTCATTGGCAGTAATAAGGTGTTGATTAGGGGTACGCTTTTTTGGTTAACTGAATTGAACAGAATCAAATTTTTGGTTAATCGAAAATTTGGTTCTCCAGTTTTAAAAAAACTAAAAATTGAATCACATAGGTTTGGTTCGGTTAAAATTGGTTCGGTTAAAATCGAGATTAGTTTGGTTTTTTGGTTAAAAAAATAAAAAAAGAATTGTTTTTTTAATAATACATATAAGAAAATGCATATGAACTGCTGGTGGAATATTGTAGCAGCAATTTCACTTGGTTTTGCAAGGTCAAGTATACAATCAAACTAAAAAAATAATATATTTTTTTTTATTAAGTATTCCATCAAACACTTTCAAAGTAAAATTTCTTGTCCTTGTTAAGAAAGAAAGATCACCTAAGAATGAAAAAGAAGATGAAGGAAGTTGTTGGTGGGGGTGTGGCTACTACCGCCAGCTGGAGAGTGATGGAGAAGGAGAAGACTCAGAAGAAGAGAATTGGGACCTTTCGGAACATCACCACAAAGTAGAATAGTTAGATCATGCGAGTTGGGTAGGTTGGGTCCTGGAACAAAGTACGACTCTTAACGGGTGCAAGTCTTAAGAACTTTTGAAAAGATCAATTTGACAATTTTCTTGTATTTTATAAAATCTGTGGTGCATTGACTCAGACTTATAAAAATTTAAATCAAATAAGCAGAGGGGTAAAGTATGTCAATATAAAAAGAGTAGGATTTCGCTCTTTGCCTTTGTAATGAACAAAGTTGACAGAAACATAAGTAGAGACGGAGGGGTGGAGGGGGGGAAGAGAAGAAAACAAAGAGGAGATGAGAAAACCAGAACTTCATTCATTTCATGATAATTTCTATCCGTTTCGGATTTTGTGTTACATATTACTACAAAATTCTTAACATAAAGTAAAAATCAAAAGCATTTAAGAAAATACAGACATTGTCGTTCTCTCCCTCCTTCCTTTAACTCGTCATTAGTTCTGGATTTCTTCAAAAGATTCAAAAGCAACGGCTCTTTCAACCACACCGACTACAGCCTCTCTTTTACTTCCACGTGTCCCTTGGTCGGCCCATCTTGGGCGTTGATTTCAGCAATGCAATTACCAATTTCTTTCCCAAATTGACTGTCATAAATCACCAAAAACGACGTCGTCAGTGGCCGAAATTTTCAATTAGCCCCCAATTTCAGTTGAGCCCTTGATTGAATATTCCAATTTAATCTCCTGGATCGCATAATCACCTTTCCAAGTTGCATTTTTGGCTGAAAAATGCAACATTCCTTCCTCCATTTTTTTAGCCTTGTCCCCAAGGATCAAAGCCAAGAAATTTAGAAGTCATATCACTATAATCCTCCCAGGTGACTTGGTCTGGAAAAGCATGAGACCAATGAATCAGTACTTGGGGAACTGCCACATCGTTTTTCGGGATCAACCTTCTAGCTAGGGTAGCCATAGGGTAACCTTGTAAATTTCATCCTCAAATTCTGGTAGGATTACTGAAGGGGAATACTTGGCTTCAATTTTCTTTTCCAATAAAGATGCATGGAAAACAAGATGAATTTTGGCTCCAGGTGGCAAGGCAAGTTTGTATGCCACTTTTCCTACCTTCTCTATCACCTTATAAGGACCATAGTA
The DNA here is from genome assembly GCF_000512975.1 of Sesamum indicum. NCBI lineage: Eukaryota > Viridiplantae > Streptophyta > Magnoliopsida > Lamiales > Pedaliaceae > Sesamum > Sesamum indicum. Next base: position 17,904,818 of record NC_026149.1, read on the forward strand.
CTTGACAAACAGTTTTCAATTGTTTCCTGAGGGCAACAAAAGTCTGTCTGTAAGGTTGTAATTTGATAAGCACTTCATCTCCAACCTCAAATTCCCTTTATGCTTTTTTCTTTTTCTGCATACAGTTTCATCCTTTGCTAAGCTTGGTGCAAGTTATCTTTTAGTAGTTGGATCATCTTGATCCTTTCTTGCATCCGTTCTTCCACATTAATGTGATGATTTTGTAGATAAGGTCCAATGGATAGTTGAAGGGGGGGGGGGGATTAATACCATATAAGGCTTGGAAAAGGTATTCTTCAAGTTGGTGTGGAAATTAGTGTTGAACCAAAATTCAGCAAGGGTCAGCCATTGTATCCACTTCTTTGGTTTTTGAGGGCACATGCATCTCAAGTAATTCTCCAAACACTGGTTGACTCTTTGTCTTTCCATCACTTTGAGGATGATATATAGAAGACATATCTAAGGATACACCAGACAAGGTGAATAGCTCCTTCCAAGATCTGTTGGTAAATCATTGTCCCCATCAGTCACAATGCTTATAGGAAAACCCATGTAGTTTATAAATATTATCAAAGAACACTTTAGCAATAGAGATTGCAGTATAGGACTGTTTGAGGCCTAAGAAATGAGAGTATTTTGTCAGCTATCCACAACCACCAAGATTGATTCTTTGCCCTCTGAGTGAGGTAATCCTTCAATGAAATCTATGAAGATACATGACCAAGCCTGATCAGGTATAGGCAAGGGCTGCAATAGTCTAGGGTAAGGGTTATTGTCATGCTTGGACCTCTGACAAACTTCACATCCCTTCACCTAAGTTTGAGCATCCTCCTTTAAAGTAGGCTGATAAAATAGTGGTTCGATTCTTTGGTAAGTGTCATTGATCCCAAAATATCCACCAAGTGCTGAGTCATGCAGAGATTTAAAGATCTTATCTCTGATTCCCCACACATATTATGTCTCCCTCCTTAGTAATCATGATTCATAACTTTAGTCAGGGTAGATAGTGCATCAATGACCTTTGCTTGAATGACAATCTGAAATAGGGTATTCCCTTCATTGCTAGTTTGTAACTCTTACACCGACAAGGATCTTTGTGTGGTAATAGCATTAGATTGGGACTCCACTCTCTCATGCTCCAGTCTAGACAATGCATCTGCAGCCTTATTGTCATTCCCCTTCTTGTATTGAATCTCATAACTAAAGCCTAATAATTTGGTCACCCACTTTTGCTGCAATATAGAGTTAATTCCCCGATCAAGTATGTGCTTTAGATTCTTTTGATCAATCCTTATGATTAAATGATTCCCTTGCAAGTAGTCCACTTTGTAATAGCTAGTAAGAGGTGTAGGTTTTCTTCTCATGAGTGGATAGTCCTAGGTTCTTGGTGGCTAAGGTTTTGCTCAGGTAAGCAATAGATCTGCCTTCTTGCATCAAAGCAGCCCCCATTCCCCTTCTACATGCAACTGTCTCAACCACAAAAGGTTGAGAAAAATCAGGTAGAGCAAACACTAGTGCACCAGTAATCACTTTCTTCAATCTATTGAATGTTAATCTAGCTTTAGGATTCCACAAGAATGCATCTTTCTTAAGTAGGGAAGTCAATAGTTTAGTGATAATTTCATACTCCTTTATGAATTTTCTATAATAACCTGTGAGCCCTAGGGAACCTCTGAGAGCTTTAACAATAGTAGGCACTGGCCAATTCCTCACACACTCTACCTTTTGGGGGTCTGTTGCCACCCTTCCACTGAGATTACATACCCAAGGTATAGTTCACCTGTAACTGGGCAAAGGAGTACTTGATCTGCTTTGCATAAACTTGGTGTTTTCTCAATAACCCAATACCTTTTCTAAGTGTAACATGTGTGTAACCCATTCCTTGTTGTATATTAAGATGTTATCAAAGAAAATCAGTACAAATTTTTTAAGATAAGGTTCAAAAACACAATTTATTAGTGCTTGAAAAGTAAAGAGTGCATTACATAATCCAAATGGCAGCACCAAAATTCATAACGCCCAATGTGAGTGATAAAATTGGTTTTGGGTATGTTTTTGTTCTTCATTCTGATCTAAAAATATCATGATCTCAAATCTATCTTTGAAAAATACCTTGCACCATGTAACTCATCCAATAATTCATCAATAACAGGGATAGGGAAGTTATATTTGACAATGAGTTTGTTTAAGTACCTAGAGTCAACACATAATCTCCGACCTCCGTCCTTCTTTTTTAACCAACAATACATGTGAAGCGAATGAGCTTTGGCTGGTTCTAATGATCCCACTTTTCAGCATCTCTTTCACAATATTTTCAATCTCAGTCTTATGCCCATATACATATTTGTAAGGGTTTTTTTTTCTTGGGAATGACATCTGGCAATAATTCAATGCTATGCTAAATTGCTCTTTCGGTAGGTTTTGGAATCCTGAAATATATCTTTGAACTGGTGGATCAGTTCAAGCAGCTTAGGATCATTCTCAGTTTTAGATAAAACTCTTTTGATTGTATAGAGTTGTCCTTTCACTCTATAGCTTCCCCTTCTCAACAACTTATTCAAGGAGTAGAGTAAGAGTGTTTCCAGTCTACCTTTCCAGCTAGAGCCTTCAAGATCACTTTCTTTCCTAACTAAGTGATAGTAACTTACAACTTATGGAAGTCCAGCTCTATACGATTATTGGCACTATGTCAATCACAACCCAGAACACAGTCATAACCTCCCAGCTTCAAAACTCTCACAGGATGAAAGAACTAATGACCTTGTATCTCCCAACAAAAAGTGGGGCAGTAGAGTTTACTCAGTACCTTCCCTCCATCTGCAACTCCAACCATCATATGTGTAGTTGGTTCAAGTTTACATCCCAGTATGTGAATAACTTTTTCATCTATGAAATAGTGAGTACTGCCACTACCAATGAGGATATGGATTTCCTTGTCATTAACTCTTGAAGTGCTACTACTAATGCTTCCACACATAGCATGAAATGAGACAGTAGCATCTCCTTCTTCTTCTTCTTCAGTTGGTTCTTCGAGTTGTTCTTCCCCTTCTTCATAGGCCTTAGCATGTTCCTCACTCAGTAACATATAAACATGTCCGATTCTACACCTATGTCCAGATGTGCAGGGTTCATCACCTTTGTAACATTTGTTATTTTCCTTCCTATCCTTCACTTCTATTTCAGTGATAAATCTCTTAGGTTGAGGGTTTGTCATCTTTGCCTCTGAAAGAGGGTTTAAATGAGGGTTTGTATGCCTGATTTTTGTTTAGGGGTTTGTAGGTGGTCTTGCTTGGATTAATTTTCTGGTGTTGCTTGGTCTTTTTAAGGATAGCATTTACCATGTTCTCTTAGTTCCTAGCCAGCGTTATAGCTTGGTTCAAGGTGGTTGACTTCATGGTAGCAACATAACCTTTTATCTCCTCCTTCAAACTGCTTATGAACTTCATCATGAAGAAAGTTTCATGCAAATTCTTGTTGAATATGAGCATATGAGCCTCTAGCTCTTAAAACTTCTCTAGATAGGTATTCACAGTAGTCTCTTGATGTATCATGTTAAACTCAGACACTACCCTCTCATAATCCAGGTCCTCAAACCTCTCCAATACGGCTAATGTGAACTCTGTCCGAAGGGGTACTCCTCTCTTCTCAACATACTCCTGGTACCAAAGCTCAGCCCTTCCTTCCATGTGGATGGAAGCTAAGGGAACCTTCTGATCTCAGGGATAGGGATCATTTGAAAATATCGTGTGCATCTCCTCACCTAAATCCTTGCTTCCTCACCATTGAAAATAGGAAACTCCATCCCCTGAATGCTATTGTAGTTTGTTGAGTTCGTTGGGTTGGATTTTTAGCTCCAGTTGAATGTTGTGCAGTGACTTTAGAGGATGAATCTTTTTCTAAAGATGCAGTGAGCCCATCTCCTAATATGAATTTGTCCTGTTATAGTGTTGTAACTGCTCCACAGCACTTTGAAGTTGTTGCTACATTATAACTATCGAATGCTCCATGTTCATTACAGCAGCTTGTAGCGCATCTTAAGCTTCATTTATCTGATCCAAACGTGTGTGTATTTGTTCTTCACTGCTTGCCTTCTTGCTTTCTCATCTATTAGCACCATCCAGTTTTCTCTTGAAACTCTTGTAACTCTTTAAATCTAGTTCCAACAGGCATTTTCACTATAAGTCCAAGGGTTGGATGGCTCTGAGGCCAAACATAATGAATAAAGGTGAATTTACAGGAACATAAGCAGAAATGGAAGGGGCGGAAAGAGAATAAAACATAGAGGAGATGAGAAAATCAGAACGTAATCTATTTCATAATAATTCCCATCCGTTTCAGCTTTCCTTTTACATGGAATTACAACAAAATTCTTGCCAAAAAGTAAAAGCCAAAATCATTTAAGAACATGCAGACATTGTCGTTCTCCCTGTCCTTCCTTCAGCTTTGCCATTGGTTCTGGATTTCTTAAAAAGCTTCAAAAGCAACAGCTCTTTTAGCTGCACCAGCTACAACTTCTTTTCCGCTTCCACGTGTCCTTGGTTGGCCCATCTTGGGCGTCGATTTTAGCAGTGCAATTCTCAATTTCTTTTCCAAATTGATTGTGCCCTAAATCGCCAAAAACGACGTCGTTAGCTGCCAAAGTTTTCAATTTACCCATGATTTCAGTTGAGCCCTTGATCGAACAGTCCAATTTAATCGCCTCGATCACACAGTCAGCTTTCAAAGTTGCATTTTGGCTTGAAAACGTGACAGCCTGAAACCCCCCCCCCCCCAATTGATGTCCCAACCTATTTTGGTAATACATTGCTTATTTTTATACTTTTCAATGAATAAAATGAGGATATTCTGTTCGTGTGAACACATGTGTTTGTAATTTGGATAATTTCACACCTTAGTTAAAAAATAAAAACTAGAATGGGCTTCTTCATCATTGTCGATCACCTTCACTAATCTTCAAATGCATACCACTACTCACCATTTTTGTCAATTTCAAACACAAATCATAGAGGAAAGTAACGCACAAATTAAGGGTTTGGTTTTTCACCATTTCTCAAAAAAAAAAAGCTTCGTCAAAAGATAGGACGCTAAAGCGAACATAAATGTTTGGTTTAGAATTACAACATAAAATGAAAAATTTAACATACAAAAAATGCCTTATACCAAGCAAATAAATTATGTGTTTCTTGCTTTACAAGACAAAAAGGGAGATTATCATTAAGACCTCCATTTCTAACGCAAATTGGTAATGCGAATTTGTATATATGACAGTGGCTCCATGGAAGAACTGATTTCGCGGTTTGCACAAACAATTAAAGGTACTTTTGCTGGCATTACCTCTGTTCGTATTTGAGTGTTTTGGATGTTGGTGGGGGTGTGGATTTGGAGATGTTTGGTGAAGGTGGTCGACAATGACGGAGGAAGAGAAGGCAATTTTTTTAATTAAGGTGTGAAATTACGATTTTATCCTGCCTTAAATCCAATTACATGCGTGAGTTCACATGAACGGAACATTCTTCTTTTATTTGCCAAAAAGTATAAAAATAGGCAACGTGCAAAAAAAAATAAAGGTCGAATGGTCGATTTGGGGGGTGGAAGAAGAAAAAGTTGGGTAGCAAAGTGCAAAACCCCATGTATGTTGGGAGTGTCTGCTAGAATTGACATTTAGGATAATGACAAGTGAGCGGGGTTTGGGGGGGCGGGGGGTGGAGATTTGACCTAGCTGGTGAGGTTTGAAGTTTGAATAGTGTTGGTTAAGGGCGGGGGTGGGTTGGGGCAATGCAAAACTAATTCTAATAATTTGGAGTCATTTCAAATTTGACTGTTTTGAAACTCTAAATTAACCCATGTTCGATCAAAAGTTGTAGAAAATATTAAGAAACGTTACAAAAATCACACACACACACACACACCCTATAGATGTTAACTTTTAACAGAAGAGACCACGTGAAAATCACGTGCTCTAATAAGCTCAAAAATGAGGGGGAAAGTGGTGGGGAAAAAAGAGTCATTTGTGAACTGTCTTCATTTGTATATTCTTATTCTCTTTATCTTTGGTCTATTTTATGGCTACCTCAACAAGAATGAAAATATAAAGATATAAGTGAAAAATTGTAAATACATAATATTGTGTTGGCAGTCCTAAGGAGGAATCCTTTTCTTTGCCTCCATTTCTCTTACAATTTCCCTCCTAAATCCCAATGTTATAACTTAATGTCTGTTAGTAGGGGTTATTTTTGCCACGTTTTTGGAATTTTTTTGCAACTTTTAAAGAAACATAGAGTTAATTTTAAAATCTCATACATCTTGAGGACAAGCTTGAAATAATCCTAAATTATAGAACTAGTTTGCAATTTCGCCCTGAGGTTGGAATAGCCCCCGACTTCTGATGGGCCGATGGGAGGTGGGTTGCTGGATAAATGGAAATGGTAGGTTGGGAGTGATTTGGGAAGCAAAAATTAAGACAAAAAATGGACGGCAACGGGGTGGATTTGTCCGGATTAGAGACTTGCCCTAATTTAAAAAAAATAAAATAAAATCCGTCTCGTCAGTTTTTCAATCTCACCCTGTATAGTCCTGCCCCAGACCCATCGAAAAGTGTACGAAATCTATCCCAATCAAGACGGCTCCTGATCAGGGCCTTGGTGGTCCTGCGCTATTACTATTTATCCTTGACCATATATTAATCAAAATTCAAGTGTGGTAAGTGTCAATGTAGAATGATTTAGGGAACAAAGAATACTACTATGCAACTCTTCTTTGATTGATAAAAATACTGAAACAAGACATAATTTAAAATTCACTTACAGGGCATAGTCGGTAATAACAAATCTCAATTGCTCATATTTCTGGAGATCAATATGCTAATTCAACTATTACAACATTAAAACTGTTGTTGCATGCAGATGGATGTCGATTGAATAGGGGGTTAATGTTGAACTATGATGCATACACACAAATACACCCACATGGACCCAACACAAAATACTTTAAAAAATTAGACATGATATGGCTATATATAATATATATTTTTATTATATATTTTCAATTTTTCATAAAATTAAAATATACAATATAAAAATATTAAGATAAAATATGCCTTACATCTAAATTCTTAACCAAATATGGCCTAAAAATTATACATACTCAGTTTATTTAAAAAATACGCAATAAAAAAATTCTTATTATTCAAATTAGTTAAATTATCATGAACATCTCTCGAATATTTAGTAATTTCATCCTAAATTTTTAGTTTGAGATGAGTGGGTTAATTCTTTTTCTTTTTCATTAAGTCCAAAACTCAATTTTTTAAAGACTACCCAAAATTGAAATTTATAAAACAAAAGATATTCTAAACGTGTTGGATACGCCTTCAAAACATATCAAACACGCCACCAGAAGTGTCTGTGGCTTTTCCCACACCATGTTCTTTTTTTATTTTTTATACGCTGATACCGTGTTCAAAGCGTGTTCGTGTCCGTGTCCAACACTACACCGAGTAATTTTTTAGAGTGTTTCAGAAATTTAAATGTTCAATTAACCTTCAAATATTCTCAGAAAGAAAGGATGATAGTGACCTAATTCTGGATTCATTGGATTCTACTTTAATCTATATCTTACAAATATAAAGGTATACCAAAAAATTACAAGGCATCTTCAACATAAAACCTTCTTGATCTAAATGGGACAGACCCAATGGGAACTGAAGAGAGAGAGAGAGAGTGATGGTGGTAAAGCATTTTTACTGCATATTTTTCTCTATATTTACTCCAGAAAAGAATGAAGAATACCGAAATCGTGTCGATAGGAGATGGAAGATACCCTGTAGACTTGTGTTGGACGATTCCTTGATGTTACCATACTGAGAAAACTAACTGCAAACATGCACCTCAATGGCTGCACCCAATTCACTCAAAGCAAACTTAAGGTGGAAGGTTGGGACTGAGGTGAAACGGGCAACGAGACTTGCTCCATAAATGGATTCCCGAAGGGATTTGAGGAATCAATCCCAACCATTGATATGTCTTGCTGCTGCATCATCATCGACACTTCTGGTTGTGGCATTGGAATCATCTGCATGAAATCATCACCGGTAAACGATGAATCTTGATTCTGTACAAGTGCTGGTTGCTGCGGTTGGGTGATTCCAGCAATCTGCATGTAATCAAAAGGGACAACTGCTTGTGATTGTTGGGGAGCTGCTTGCTGCTGCATGAATGCTGCTTGCTGCACCTGCATGAAACTAGGGTGCCCTACGCGGCTTGGATCATAAAACATCTCTTGATTATAATCATCCGCTTCAAAAGGATTAGAAGAGACATTAGCAATCTGATAAGGTCCATTTGTATTTGCTTTCATCACTGCAGTATCGTATAAACTGTCCAGTATTGATCTGTCCAGTACACCGCCCTGCTTTTACATATTCAATGAGTAGTAAAATAAGCATTATCTTAAAAGATAACGCGTCTCAGTAATAAACAAAGATAAAAAATTATAGTACGACTACAAAAAAATATGCTTTAACTCCTCATGCTAACACTTTCACTATGCCTTGCTGCACATCTATGCAGAACATTGAGGCATATAAAAACATTCAACCTCTTCCATGGTTGATTTATCCCTTATATTTTGCAGGCATGTAAGGGATGCGTAAAAGATAGTAATATTAAGTTCCTCTCCTCTTTATATATGGTCATTAAGTCCGTCCATATAAACTTATAAATAGAAGCAATGATAGTTTTGTAATACTTGCAAATTTGCAGTAGAACATATAACTAAGGTGAAATCAACTTTAAATGCACAAATTGATGCAAGTTTCTGAAGAAACTAAATTACCTTGTTCGGTGCAGCTAAGCACACGTAAGAACTTGGTTCCACAACTGGTACTGTAGCTAGTGCAAGCTCCCAACTAGGTGATTGACTTGACAACTCTGAACTTATCGTGGGATCAGACAAGTCTTCTACACATACTTATAGAAGAAAATCACTTACTTGCCCATCAAGTGAACAATCCAATACAACAGAGAACAAGAATCACCTGGTGTAATAATTGAATCAGGAAGAGAATTTCCTGCATCCTGTTTAGATTCTTCTTGACTTGGCTCGTCCCAGCTCTGAGAATGAAAATAAAATTTGCAAAGCTACTAGAAACTTGTCCATATTTGATTCAGAAGATGAAATGGATCAGACTACCCACCAACAAATCAGGAATCAGTGGTGCAGCATCTGTATCACGCTTCTCAGTTTTTGTGCCCTCCTGACAATCAGCATATGGGTTTGATCCTTCTTCATTAATGTCTTGCTTAGAATCAGTCTCCACATTAGCCCCAGGAACAACAATCACTTTTGGAGTACTGTAGTTATCATCATCGAGTTGGCCCTAAAACAAAAAGCATTTTCAGAGATGTTTCACAATCATGCACGAAGTAGGGTAAATTCATAGACTTTCAGATGTCCACTTCACATGATTGGAAGCTTTGCAATAGCAGAAAAGTAGAAGCTGTGGTTATCATTTAAATAGGTGGACAATCATTTTGGTCAAAAGGTGATCAATTCTTAAAGAACAAATAGTAGCTAATTCAAAAGAGAGTTTGAAGTACTCAAGGCTTTAAAGATATCAGGCATGAGTACATACACCTCTCCAGGGAAGCAGTAATGCTTCTGGGGCATCCTTTACATACTCTTCCATGGCTGTTAAAAATGAAGCGGGGGCCTGCAGTTTGATAACAAGGCAAATGAAGGAGTGAACAAGATGAGAAATATTGTGAAATAATGTAAGGATCATAAGGAACAAGAAACCAATAAAAATGGCAGTATTTGGTTCCAAACCTGTTCTATTTTGACGTACTTCTGCTTGCGTCCAAATTCAAGACTCCTGCACATCTCAAAGAACCCAGACAACTTCTGGGCCTACAGCAACATGTGCAAGTATTAGAATGGAGCTACAAATCCAAGAGGCATGTATCCTTACACCACATATTGTAGAACACAAAACATACTTGTTCTCCTGCCCTCCGATAGATTTCAAGTGCTTTGACAGCATCACGACGTTGCATCTCAAAAAACTGTTAAGAGACAAGTTATTCCCAGTCCTAGTAAAGAAACTTTTGACTTGCATGAAAGTAAATGAAAACTATTCGAACAACTACAAACCTTGTCAACCAAAATAAGTACACCATCTGTTATTCCCACATAAAGCCTCACGCTTTCTGCTGCAACCTGAAGGAGAACATTATCAATCCAGAATAAGCTATAACCTAATAAGTGGGGATGAAAAGAGTATAAAAAGTTAATAACTGCTCACAATTGAAAGGGCATACTGAATGATGAAATTGTATCGAGCTGCTCCAACTGGCTGCACAATGTCAGGCAATCAACATATCCCAAAACTTACAAGCAACTTTTTTTGTGCAATGACTTGAATAAATTGATGGTAGAGGCGTGTTCCACTAGAAAAAAGTCTATGAAATCCTGTCCATTTAACTGCCAACCCAATACCTGGCAACCAAGAAGGCGGAAAAGAAGCTGTTGCAAAGCAGGTAAGTGCTCGAGCAAGGCAGGAGTGTCAAACTTCTTCGTTCTCTGTAAAAGAACAGCTAGCTTATTACAAGAAGTGGAACATATTACCAACAAGCTCATCATTATTCCAAAAGAGCTACCATGATAGCACCAAAAAATGTTGAAGTCATAGGGAACAAATATATTCGCAGATTTCAAGCCACGCACAGATAATTTGGACCTAACATTTATACCAATAGTGGACTTCTCTCAACATAATACTGAGCAAACATGCTAAAGAGCAAAGGGGAAGAGTGTGTTACCTAATAATTTGTAAAGGAAGAATGAGCCTTCAGAGATGTCATGATAAAATGTATCCAAATTAACGCAACATTTTTCTGAATGGAAATAAAGGATTAAACCAAACCAGCAATATTACTATCTGATACTATCTTCATGCATACCATAATCAGCATCATACTCACGTATGGATGCACCTTTTGTCTGTAAAACATTCTCAGCTTCGTAATTTTTCACATTTGTAGCTCATAGATTATATGCATAAAAAGTAATCTTACTTTTTACTTGTGAATTTTTTTTGAGTAAACTAGTTCCAGGTTGATGGCCAATAAAGTGATTTTACAATAGAAAATATTTTAAGTAATCGTTTTTCTATTGACCTTTGCCAATTTAAACCAGGAGCTGGATCTAGTGAAACTGCAGAAGGTAAGATAAAAAGACTAAGAACATGTACAAACCCAGCCGAATTTGAAGAACAAGGGAAAACTATATACTTAACAGAATTCTAAATTCTAAGGTAGTAGGTAACACAAAATTTAACCATGATGTCCATTTACAAAAGATACATACCGTATGATCCCTATGGAAATCATATTTTAGCACACGGAAACATTCCAGGCACTCCTCAATATACAGAGCATATGAACGGATCCAAGTGGAATAATCCCATGCTTAGAAATAGAAAACCTCAAATGGTCAGTTCCCAAAAGTAAGCATTAGTGCTTGCTAAAAGTAAAAGAATGGGGGTACCACTGGGGCTTGAGTCATCCCTGAAATGTGATAAATTCAACAAATGACCTCCACCTTGGTTGTGGTAAATTAGTTCCTCACAAAATGAGTGATCAACTTCCCTCAATGCACGATGTATGACAATTAAAGTTTTCAGTGCAACCTGAGAAAGGAAAACAAAAGCTGTTTTAAGGGAAAATCAAATAAACAAAGAACAATGAGTTCCAGTAGACAAACTAGTAAGAAGATGGAATTGAATTGTAGAACCACAATCTAAGAGGGTAAAACAATAAAATTTTGAAACACTGGTGTAGAACAGTAAGTTCAAAGAAACACGAAAGCATATCTGTTCTGCAGATATGCTATTATATGTTTATATGTGTGTGTGTGTGTGTGTGCGTGAGTGCGTGCGTGAGTGCGTGCGATCGGAAAGAGCCAAAGAAAGAACTTGGAAGGTCCTTTCCAGTTCGAAATCATGTCCAATTGACAACAAAATGTTTCTTTCCTATCATAAGGTTTTCGTAAGTAGTGTTAGATATCAATTGTAACTGAGTCACACTCCAAGAACACTGTGAAAGTCAAAATGATGAAAAACAGTAACTCTGTTGTTTAAATCCCAGTATTATCAATCATATACAAAAACTTTTCTTTTTCAACTAGAAAATCTAAAGTGCTACCCGTACCAAATATAGTTTATTATTAGACAATATCCAATAATAATCCTCTGTATCATATATGAAGACTATACCAAGTTAGCAAATCAAGCATTTCAGGCTCTAAACCTTAGTATAGGAAGGAACAGAAAGGAATTACACTGCACCCTATATAAACCTTCTCTTGAAAATATAGAAGAATAAGAAGTAATAGTGGGTGTATCTACTAATATGATTTAACAAAGGACCAAAACAAAGCAGAAAGGTAAATATTGTATGTTCTTCTCGGAATGAGGATTTTTGGAGATGTCATGACTAAAACTTCTAGAACCTCACATTAATGAATGTAGAAAAAGAGAAAAAGATTGGTGGAACCATTTCTTGGGAGGACTCGTTAAGGATCTTTCCAACGAGCTCTTCACGGAACTTCTAAAATGGAAATTGCTTTTGGATAATTTGTAATCAACTGGTCAATTGCTTTTGGTAAGTTCTTTCTCAAAGACCACATGCCATTGGAATTTCCTCATTCTGGTGATTACAAATAACAAAACAAATAGAAATTGCTTTGAGGATTTTTCAGGAAACATGAGGTGGGAGGTAGTAACTTGCACTTAAAAGTAATTTTCTGAAAGAGCATATTCATAATTTGGCCTCTTCATAATTGGATTTTCAACTGATTGAGGCTAACGAAAATCATTAAGAAGTGCTCAACCTGACTGTATGAGTTCATCGGATTGTATAAAGTCATACTCTCGTGTTACAATTAGTATTATTTGATGAGACTAATTATTTCAAAAATTATTTGACTTTTTCTTAACACCAAAAGTTATTCAACTTAACCTATCTAAATTTGTAAATAAGAAATAAAAAGAAAAAAGAATTTGAGACAAAGCGTCCAAAGTATTACCACCCAATTACGTGTTTTGCCAAGACGCCTTGTAAGTGTATGTATGCAATAACCAACATCTGCTCGGGGTCTCGAACCAGAAACTGCACCAAGAATATCTGACAAGAGATGAAGAAATGGGCATTTATATTTTCAACTTCAAAGCTCAGGTAATTCAGAACTCAATTTCCATAAACCTCAGTAACATTGACTGAAGAGGTAAAGTAAGAATTTCACGATAATAGAATATAAGAAGGCCTGGGCACAGTGTTCTACTCACTTCTTACATGCTTCTCTTTTGGCAGGACTTCAAGGTGGTTTGTGGCTTTAAGAATGGAAACTTTTAGATCCTGAAACAAATAACTTGATGCATAACCTTATAAAATAAAGGGCTGTCAGCAAAATTGATGCCATAAATATCACCACCTTATATTCACTGTTGACTTTGGCGATTCCAACCTTAGTAGAATCTCTAATAGCTAGAATAGCTTTTCTAAGATTCTGTTGGCTACTACCACTTCCAGCAGCCATTTTGAAAGGAACCAAAAACCGAAGAAATCTAACAGCTGAATTGTGGAACCTATGATAAAAAGATAGGATGATTAAGTTAGTGAATCCTATCATCCTACTACTTGGATAGCAGATAAACATTGCCTACAAACTCAGCATGTCAACATGCAACCATTCTTCTCAGGCCTCACCATGAGGATGATAATAACAACAACAACATTATTGTCAACAACAAAACTTCATGGCAGACTTCAGTATACCAAGTTACAATATTCCATACAAATGAGATCAGCTCCCATATTCTGATGCTTAGGAGCCTCCAGTCTCCCTCTGCCCCTTTATATATGGTACAACCATTATTAGGGCGAAAAGGTTTCTCGCCTTATCTATTTGTTTACTTTCAATTTCACTGTTTCACTAAGTGCAATCCAAGATCATATCTTAACCTGCATTCAATGTCTCTAGTATTTCATATATGCGTTACAATATTATTTTCTAAAGTTCCTTTTTTCCTTTTCTGCCTCCCACAACTTAAGCTGAGAACAAACTTCAGAATAAATACTTCAAGTAAACAATTTTAGTACCATCACAACTAAATCATCACCATATTAGGAATACTGCCCACCAATTCATCGACCACTGGGGAACCTCCTTTTAAGATAATTTGCAAATGTAAACCTGGATTCTAGAAAGTCATAAACTCGACTGATTTGAAGTGGTTATTTAAATTATACAGCACGTTAAGGAAATCAAGACAAATAGTGCATTGTCGTCATCATTATTTTGTTTCATGCACAACCAGAGTTATTCCAAGAGAAATTTACAAATTGTTGTGACTACTTGAAGCTACGTCTTTGTAGAAATCAACTTATTGTATCCTGAATTCAAATTGGAATCCAGGACATCTTTGGTATGATGGAAGAGGATTTAAATACCATGAAAAATGTATTACTATATGTCAAATCCAGACCTCATGGCAGCAAACAGAAATAATAAAACATTAATATCACACAATTAAATCAATCAGGTCGAGAAACAACAACTAACAATCTTAAATCTGAAAACCTAGGGTACCAAAATCCTCCCTAATCATGACAACAACCAAATGCTCCAAACATAAAGCCATTTAAACTGCCGCTTTTTTCAGATTATACCAGAAAATAGAACAAACAGAACTTGCAACGGAAACAATCAAAACTATGCCTCAGAATTTTTATTAAAAAAAAAAATATTCTACTAATTAAAATCACTGTTGAAAATCTCATATGCAAGTGATCAGAGGGATACTCAGGTAGTAACAAGGCTAATGTTCCTCCAATTAAATTTTCAAGAGATAAACTTTCGCCATAATTAATGAAATGAGATGATCCGGATTATCCTGCCACTCAAAAACACTTATGTAATAGAAAGTAATCACATCAATATACCCATGCTCTACACATTCAATCCGCGGCACACAGTGGCCTATCGAATGCAACACATTTGGATATCATCACTACCGCCATTATCCACCCACCGCGGATCCTAATTGGTCAACAATTTTCCCCTTCCCGCGCATAATATAAGTCTGTGCGTTGCGGAGAGAGAGAAGTGGTCTTACCTTATGAAAGATCGCTCGCCGGTTGCCGGCAATCACGCCGTACCTAAACAGGAATAGATAAAACGATGATTAGCTATAGGTGCGATGAAAAGAAAATCTCCAGAGAGACCTTATTCCGGCCAGAGAATTGAATGAGGAAAATCATTCGGCATGCAGCTCCCTGTTCATGGAACAAATCAATCCCCTACGCATCTAAATTATTGGTGATGTTTACACGTTGCATGCTTTTCTTCACCATTAACTACGTTTATATTTCTGTTATTACACTTTACATCTATCTCATTATATTATACATCTATGTTTAATTTTTTATTTGGGTAAACTATAAATTATGAAATTTGTCATAATTACGAATACTCATTTATTTTTTTATTTCATGAAATATTATATAATTTTTGGGTTAATTACATTTTGATCCCTATAATATGTAAAAATATTAAAAAAAAAAAAACCTATGAAATTTTTAATGTAAAAAAGAATTATTATGTTGTCACCTCCTAATCAACTTAAGCCTATTTTTTAAAAACAATGACTAGAATACCTCTTTTAATCAACCGGTCAAACTAAATCTATTAATATAAAATTATTTTAATGTATAATATATATAATTTATAACTATTAAAATATATTTATAATATATAAAACAATATTATTTCAAAATAATAATCATAACCCAACCCCACCCCCTACCACCCACTATTCACCCCCCCTCCCCCGCCCAACCTCTTCCCCTCTCCCCTTCCGACTCGCCCACCCAACGTCGCCCTTAATGGATGGGCGACTGCTGTCGTCCAGGGGTGAGGAGGGCTCCTCTACTTCTTTTTTTTCAAATATATAGTTTTTTTTAATTAATTAAATTAAAATAATCTTTTATTATTAATAAATATATATAATATTATATATATTAGATGTGAGAGAAAGACAAAAATATTAAAAAAAAAAAAAAAGAGTACTTTCGTAGCCAATTCACAGTCAAAGTCCGTGCTGCCCAATTTTTATACGGAGAGGTTTTTTTAACTTTATTTGATATCACAGAGGGTGTAATTGATACTTTAATTTTTATAGGGAGTTTTTGCATATTTTTATTATTACAGAAGGAGTCTCTGGATTTTTTCCTATAATGCTTGAATGGAAGTTTAGAATTGTCAACTTTATTCTTGATTTTAATTTTTAAAAAAAAAGCTTAAAAAATTGTAAATATACTAGACAATGCAGATAAAAAATTTTGAAAAATTATATAAAAAGAAATTTCCAATTAATTCATAAAAAAATTCAAAAAAAATTAAAATAAAAAGTTATAATTCATAATTCACAACAACTTTTTGGTAAGTCACCACAAAAAAAATAATGAAAATCCAACGAAAATTAATAGATTTGGTTAGTTGTCGGACATCCGTTAAAAAGTATTGTTAATTTTTCAAACAATAAGAGGTATTAGTAATTATGTCGAATCTTATCAAAGCTTGATTTTACTATTTAGATTTTGAGTTTTAAAACTTGATTATTATATTTCTTCCCCCATCAAAAAATTTATTTGTAATTTCACCCCAACAAATTATGAATATGCACAAAACTTCCTAAAACAATAAGGATATTACAAGACAGCCTCCAAACTTTTAAAAAAGAAGTTCACTGTCTTTTGTGTTACCATTCGACTTTTTTCCCCTTTAAATTCAAAGCACCGTATTATCTTTTCTTTTTCTTTCGAAAAAACATTTTACCTATTATTAATTTTTACAAGAAATTTTATGGTATTTAAACCCCGTTAAAAGTAGAAATAGAAGATAAGTTTGAACGTGAAATATGTCCCTCTAGTTGATGTAAATAAATAAAGGGTAAATTAAACAAGTTTCCCTAAAATTTGACATAATTACAAATATCTAATTTTAACAGCCATTTAATAATTAATTCAATCCGTTAACTTTCTATCTTTGTCCACTTTTTATGGTAAATTGGGCAAAATACACGTGTAAACCATAAATTACAATTTTATATATTTTTTAAAATTTTCAAAAAAATTTAAGTGGATAATTTTTTTAAAATTTTTCTATCCACCTAGTCAAATTATTTTATAATTTTTAATTTTTTTTTAAAAAAAATAATAAGTCCAAAGTTCACAATTCCAAACCTCATCCAAAGGTAACATAATTTTATCAAATATCATAAGAATATTTGTGATTTTTCAAACAATAAAAAATATTCATAATTACGATAAACTTCATGGAGTTTGTTGTAATTTATCCATAAATAAAATGCGAAATTACAACAGAAGATGTACTGCAGGCTGCAGCTAACCAGTCCTGCATAAACCATAAATTATTTCCCAAGTACATATCCTCCCTCCTCCAAGAGATCATCTTTATACATCAAGAATCCAAATTATTACAAAAAAATTACCCAGTTAGAAGCTGTACAAAACAGATAATTTATTCCAAACAAAACTGTCATAATCTCCTCTACGACGTGATTTGATCACATAAATTATCACCAGCAAATCCAGACATTACGGTATGTATTGTATCCTACAGACAACAATGGCGCGGTCGGGACGATACCTATACTCCCTCTCGGCTAAGACTCTAAGGCCGTCTCATGGCGATGCAATTGCTGCTTCTCTGCCAACATCTCTGCGTGTTGCTCTAAGTACTCTCTGCTGTTCATTTCCGTTAACCTGCATGAAAATGACAGATAATCGCCATTTTCAATCTCACAACAGAACGACTAGACGTAGTTGATTACGAAATATTACACAGCCTCTTACCTACTAATGGTGCGATCTTTTGCAAAACCTAATTCATTGTCGACGCAAATGTCGGAGTCGTCTGATTTCCTCGATCTTGAGGAGGTTCGGGGTGCCAGGTGCTGAGCATCAGCTATTGTTACAATCCGGTCCAGAAGTTCGACTGGCGTCCCCTCGGCCGTGCACAATAGTCTCGCTCTGTTCTCGTACATGACCTATACATGCAACAGAGTCGGAAGCCATTTTTAATTCTTTGGAAAATGTATACATGATTCACATGATATATCTGTATAAACAAAGTCGAAGTTGATATCCCATGATAAGTATTTGGTTAAATATAAGTAATTGATTTAATATGTAATAAAAGAATTTAGGAAGTGAAGAACTAACATCAATTAGCGTGACAAACCGATATGCTGCTGTCCTATTGGAGAGCCCAAAAATCGGCACACCTTCCAAAGCCAGCGTATGAAAGTTCTCTGGTAAAATGGAAAATAAATTACCAATTATTTCTACCTTGTGAAGGTTCAGTAAAATAGGATAATTACACTAACACCTCTGATGTTTGGACACGTTTGACAAAAAAGTGTCTCGATTCTGTAAAATTACACTTTGCCCCTCCAGTCATGTTTATGCTGGATAGCTAGGGTGGAATCTGTAAAACATGAGCGCAAGGGGTGCATGTGTGGATTGAGGGGTTTTATGGTAATATGCATATAGCTCAGGGAGTGTCTTATGTAATTATCCGTAAAATATGAAGCGGGAAGTTGAATTGTCTTCAATGGGACAAAAATGAAATGCAATATTCGTTCTTGTCTCCTCAGGACTCAACCAAATGTCATGCCCTTAAAGCCTTGCTATTCTATTGAAGAAAGAAGAAAATTCAGCTTAAAATGACTTACTGAATAACCCAAAATAGTCGGCAGCTCCAAGAGGTCTGTCGCAGAGCTCCTCAAAAGGAAAATAAGCACATCCATTGGCTCCCAGTGGAACCTAAAGAAGTATGAAAATTGACAAAAAAAAGAAGAACAATTAAAGTGAATCTAAATCGAATTTCATATGCTATATTAGCACAGTAGTAAAATATATAAATCAGAAGGATGGCATACCTGCAGTTTCCTGCCCATAACAACTTCGACCTCCTGCGGTACAGCTACGTGATCACCGATTAATTGTTGAAATTTCTGCTTCAGAAGGGTAGATAAATGTCTTCCAACAAAGTAAAAACCTTGCTCTGCCTGGAATTTGAGTAGAAACCAATCATTTCACAGTACAATAGAACAAACAGAAACACATGTATATACATGCATTTGTTGTATATCCAGGAAGAAAGATTTCTTATCAAGTATACTCTGCAATGAACCAAACTTGAGAGATCAGGACTATACCGATGTCATTTTCCGGTAGTCAACAGATGAACCGATTTCATGAACTACACATCTTTCCTACATCAGAATCAAGTCCAAATTGTTAAGGGATTGAATTAATATTACGGTAGATGACTATAAACAAGAAATTTCAAGAAAACAAGTTAAGACTTTAAGAAGTAGAATTTCCTTTCTCCATGGACTTAAATAAAGATGAACTTCTTTCCTCTAGCCCCTCAACAACCAAAATTTACACCTTCAGCCTCATGTCAGCATTGCCATATTGTGAGAGTGCATAGAGATAGATACGTACCTTCAGAGTAGCAATAAATGGAAGAAACAGATCCCTTTGTAGTCCTCCTTCGTAAAGGTTATCCGGAGCTCTGTTCGAAGTGGCGACAAGAATCTATTCATTTATCACATCACAAATTACCTAGTTATTATGCTACTCAGCAAGCATGGACGAGTGTATGGCCTATTAGGAAACAGAAACGGGGATATTAAGATTTACTTACAGCTCCATTGCTGAATAAGTGTCTAAATAGACGATTCAGAATCAAGGCATCAGCAACATCATTTACCTAAGGAAGAAAAGGACAAAACAAACAATTAATACCAGCTAGAAAATAAAACATTTTACAGTGTTTTCCATGACCATCTCATGTTTTTGTACCACATGCGATAGCACCTCGGATTGATCATCCAGCAAGAGATGTATAGGATAAAGTGGACCAACTCGACAAAAAAAGTAAAAATGCTAAAACACATCAGTGACTAATGTACCATGAACTCATCAAGACATAACAGTATAGCTTCATCTGAAAGCTCTCCAGCAACAACTTCTAAAGGATCTGCCACACCCTTGTGCTTCTGCAATAGAACTTTATCACATTGTTGAAGTGTTCATCATGAATAATATCACATAAACTTCCGGTTAAGGTCCTCAGGAACTACTTGAGGTAGTTAGCCATAGTGATAGACTTGCTAGTTGTTACTCCCTGCTTTTGATAGAGGCTGATGCATTTAATATTTCAACTGTTCCATATAATTGCGATTTACTCAAAATAAAATTAACTTAGACCGTCTCCTCATTGAAACAAAATATCAACAACACAACAAAATCCTCAAGATCCTCCAAGTATATAATTGTCCAAAGCTTGGTAAACACTCTTTTCAATTAAATTTAGGAAAGTTTCTTGTTTGGAAGAAGGGTACAAGAAATCTATTATATACAACATAATTAAGCAAAAGGCCCTTGAAACCTTCGAAGCATGATCTTGTGTGGAGGTTGCATGAACACTCTGTTTTTATGCCAAAACCCCAAAAAGAAATTTTCCTATTTTTTCATGCGAAGGAAAACATTACAAATCCAGTAGAAACTATGCAATACTTGCTGTCCTCTACAGAGTTTTTTTCCATAGAGCTTGGTAAAATATGATACAACTTGAGTAGACTTTCCAGACAATCAAGTAAACAATCAACAGGAGTATAATAGGATAGTTTCGTACTTGCAAACGGCTGTGAACATTTAGCATGAAGTCATGGAAATGGATCCTTTTCTTCCTCCAGTTACCAGGTCTGACAAGACGTGAAGCATATCAGAAACTAAAACAGCACCAAATTTTCGTTGATTGTGAGCCTAAAACTCATTTGCAGACCGGTATGAGGCCAATTACAATATTGCAAAAGGTTAAGTCAAAAGTGATTCTTACAGCTGATCAAAAAACAGGTCCATCAGCATAGTCTTGCCGGTGCCCACTCCTCCGTAAAGGTAAAGTCCTTTAACGGGAGCAATTGAAGTTTGGGGTATGAAACGGGACCATAACCACCTACTCCTGCACAAAAAAAAAATCATGCAACAATGATATTTTATGTTAAGCAAGCAGGGAACTACCTACCCTATGGCATTTCGTGATAGAAACAGAGACCTGATTAATATTTACCTCCCGGCTTTCTCAGAAGTGGTATATCGATCCAACCGGCAAGCTTCTGCATTTTCAACAAGCTCCTCATATAGTCTTTGAAGCTCCCCCAAGGTACCTAACTGCAAAGTCATAATCCATACATCATATTAGGTTGGAAAAAGAGTAACCTAAGACACTGATCTCAAAGTTAAACCTAGTTTGAATCATCTGGATAACTTTAAGAAGTACATTAGCAATCCAAGCATCTACCGTAAGCAATCAGCTCTAGTTAATTGCCTGGGAGTTAGGAAGAAATTCCAGTTCAACCTAGTCTTGTCTACTTTAAACTGTGACATCAATTGAGTGAGTTTCTTCGTAGCTTCCCATGATTGTAGCAACAAACTAAGCATATTAGTAATATTGGCGGTATTTATCTGTTAATTTAGCAGGTCTTAAATGCAATGCTGTGGTAATCAGCAAGCCGCAAAGTAGTGGATTTTCATTTACACATCAAAATAGCAATATACCTAAACCCACATAAAAGCTAAAAATTTCCATCTATCACTCAGGATCAACAAAAGAACATCCAAGAGTATGATAAACAAACATACTTGGCAGGCATCTCCATCCAAAAGTTCACCAGCCGTAATCCTTCTCTCATATTCAACTAGAGGTCCCCCTCCATTCAGTTCTGCCATAAAATTAATCGAAGTGAAGACAAGGATAAACGTCAGACTTTTACTTGCAGATACGAATTCCTAGTTACAACTTTTGAAACTTCAAATCAATAATACAACCTCCAGTGGTAATTTTAGCTGCATCAGTAGAGATAGTTCTGTAGATCCTGTATGACTGATGTCTACACAGAAAAATGTCTGCACCACTGGCTACATTGTATATAGAGCGATAATTTGTATTGCACCAAAAATCTTGTCCTTTCAAAGAACCATCATTAACAAAGTTTCCTCTACGCTGAAGAGCTGGCCTAAATTGCCTGACGGCCCGAATAACCGTCCTCATCTCTGATACAGAACTCAACTAAAGTTGAAGTGACTTAAAACTTCACCCAAATCTTATTCAGCAGACACACCTCAGAAGAGAGAATCGAAAAAAATGCTGAAACAACCTGCAATCCAAGAAAAGAAAAGGGTCCAAAGAAACTTTTAATTCATCCATTCAGTAAACAACCAATCTTTAATCTAATATCAAACTGGACATTCGTTAACTGTAACCCAAGAGCAAATATGAAAATAAATTCGGATTTAATATTCCTACCAATAATTGCACATCTTTACAACCTGGGGCATCTTGTCAACAAAATAATAAATTTATCAACCAACCAGCCGGGAAAAAGAAAGGAAAACAGCAAAACAAAAATTCAACAAGAACCGAAAAAAGCCTGTCATTGAAGAAAAATTCATACCATTAAGTTCAAGAACGAAAACCCAAGATTCTCCATGCAAGAAAATTAAAAAAAAAAAAAAAACAGAGAGATAAAGATTAAGGAAGAAAAATTCAACAAGCAAACCTGATGAATGCCGCCGCAGAAACCCAGAGATGGTGAAGAACTGATCTTTCACAGATTGAAACTGGATTTCTGGATTGTTCATACCATTGAAGCAAGTAGACAAAAATTATCCACGTGCATGATAAACTGAAAATCTACAGACAGACTGTGGCCATAGTTGCCCAGATTCTTGAAAGAAACGAGAAAAGATGATTTTTTTCTGAAAAATTACGAAAAAGAAGGAAATTTTAAATCTTAATTTTGGGTATTACGTTTCTTGAGATGATAAATCCTATATTTTGGGAGAGTCTTCGGAGAAAGGGAGTACAGGATCTGGTTTTCTCCAATTCTTTTTTAGCTTTATTTCGCATGCTTTTCTCTCTCTCTCTCTCCTCTCTCTCTCTCTTGCGAAAGTAGTTGAGGTATATTCAAAGGATTAACTATTGCTAATCTGACTTGGATTGAAGTCATGTCCATCAGACTGCCACCTTCGAAATTACAATGTTGCCCTTATGCATTTTTTGATTTAGGATACTCTATTAAAAAAATATAATTTTAATTCTATAATTTACGAGGATGGCAATTTTGGATCTTTTTGAATTAATTTTTGTAATTTAATCGTGTATTGTAAAATCTTTTGGCAATTTTCATTCTTTTTCGTCACCAGTTGGCCAGAAAATTACTTGTGATTTTCACCTGACCCAATTAAATTATTTTTCAGTCTTGTAACTCAGGGAATGTTTAGCAATTTTAATCCTATGACTTAAAAAAATTTACATAACGTTTGAATTTGTATTTTTGAGTGTTTTGTTTTGTATTCAGGAGATAAAGAGAAAAATAGATATACATAAGTGTGTGTTGAAGATAGATGGTGTGTTTGGATTAGTGTTTTGAGGTAATTTAAAATATTTTAAAATAAATGGTGTAGGTTTGATACTGGGATTTAGGAGATAAAAATTATTGTTCATTGTCAAATCATATCTTCTTTATATATACTTTTATATATAAATATATATATATATAAATATTGTATATTCAATGTTGTATTTTTTTGAGACAAAAATCTTTGTTTATTGTCGAATCATGTCTCTTTTGTATTATCTATAAGTGTATATATATACATTACATATAAAAAGTTAAAAAATAAAATGACATACAGATAAGGTAAAAAATACAAAAACAAACATAGGATGTATTTTATCTTATCTCGAAAAATGTGAAAATATGAAACCAAACATAGTATTGGTATTTTTGATCCTACACGAACTAATTTACATGACTAAAATTGCAATTTAACTGAGTCATGTGCAAGTAACATATAATTTTCGGCAAAATTGGCCGAAAAATGACTAAAAATTATTAAAATTATAAATTATATTACTAACTTACCAAAATAAAACTGTACAGGATAAAAAAATGCACCCCCTCTGAGTTAACTACAGGACTAAAATTATATTATTTTTTTCTAAATTATATTAACACCAATTGAATACTAAATCCAAATACATAACACTCCCTATCTTTTATAAAATTATAATTACACTCCTTGAAGTCAGCAAGTACACCCCTATCTAATAGCAAAAGTTTACACTAATATCTCCTAAAGGGGTCGATTTACAAATTTGCAAAATGCAAGGGGTGTTTGTGTATTTATCCATAAACTTATACAGTATTTGGGTGCACTTATAAACTTTTTAAAACATCTTATAAACTATTTAAAAATGTATCGGATGTTGATTGTTCAATAATTTTTTAAAAAATAAAAATAAAAGAGCTTATATGTTCTTCTAAAAAGAAATGGAACTCGTAACGTATTTTTTAAATGTTAACAAATTCATTATAACTACCGTCTTATAAGTTTTACAATTTTATTTTATCTTTTCCTGTAAAAAAATAAAATAAAATTTTGAAACTTATAAGATGTTAGTAACAATGAATATTGTAATTAATTTGCAGGAGTGTGTTAAAATTTTATAATTTTATTTTATCCATATAATTTAAAAATAAAATTAGACATCTTATAAGTTTCGAAAACATCTTATGTCTTAAACGAACTTTGGGAAACGCCCTCTTAATTTAGAAAATAATACGTCGCACCTTACATTTTAGTACGAATACGTTAACAAGTTAGCTAATTTAGACAGTATTTATGATTCAAATCAAATATTCAATTTTGTTGACTTGTCAAAATCTTTTCGCCATCATACAGTTTTAACGTAATATAAAGTACATTTGAATTGACGGACTTGAGTTTGAGGGAATTATTTAATAATAAAGAATTTCAAACAACTCGGTATCGAAACAATTTGAAATTCATTAATATTCGACAGAATAAAACCATCCGAACAAATTCATATGATTTGTTATCGAGAATTTGAAATCCATAATTTTAAATCCATCGATCCCATAATTAATTTATTCACCATTCAATTCTTCATCAAAATTATTAAACTATTAAATATTTAATTCAAAAAAGATGATCACACTGACTTATAAAGAGAACCGATTCTTGATTTGAATATGGAGAAAAGTCGATCGATAAAAATAAATAAATTTACATTCGGGATTAAAATGTTTAAATTATAATTAATTGTACAATTATTATAATACCTATCATATGATTAATTTTACTTTGATTGAGTTTAATTTAATATATTTTTCAAGAAAAATACAAATAATCATACTCACGTGAAAATAAAATTTGTGGATATTATATTTAAATTAAGGATAAATACATCGTTCTCCCTTAAATTTTGATATAATTATATTTCGTATTTCTAATATTTATTTTCATCTAATAAATAAATTTTTTTACTAATCATAATTCACGTTGTTGATATTACGGGGAAAAAAATAAACATTTAGTCAGATTCATTTAATTTTACATATATAAGATCATGCCCTATACATTTTGTGTGTGGCATATAAATATTTGCATACGAGGGACTCAATATTCGCATGTATAATCTAAATTTTTATTATTGATGTGTACCGGACATCAGCAGTACCATAATAATTGAAATATCTTTTATAAAAATTTTAAAATAAAAGAAGGATTGACCTGTAAAATAGAAGTTAGTATTTTGATACTTAAGTCAGTATTGGAATTATTAAATAAACAATAAAAGTTTCGAAATAATGCAAGAACAATGGTGTAATAATTGATGTGGAACGATAAAATACTGGGCTATGAGTGTAGATCAGTATATGGAGTGTCAAAATACGCAAAGAGCTTGCTAAAAATCGAGAGTAAAAGTGCGTAGAAGCGGATGATACTTGTTACTGTTGACACTGCAGGATGGCTCCTATTTATAGACTGGTTGAGAGCAAAATCTGGAAGTAGTTATAGCATATAATACACTGTTTGAAAGGTTCATTAGTTAACTAGCTAAAAAAACGGATTGAAATTTGGACTTATCTGGAAGAAGATATGACTATTTGAATAAGTCGTGTCCAGTCAGTCCGATTTGAACTATATTTTTTTTAAATGGTGATGATTCTTTTTTTTTTTTTCAGTATACAGTCACTTAAAATATTTTTTTATTTATTTTATCACGTCAAAATTCATCAATTCAAATATAATTTTATTATCTACAGATTATTTTTTTAAAAAAAAATACTATTAAATATTTAAAAAGGTTAAAAAAAGAGGAAAGAGGGCAGTGGAACAATAGGGAGGGTAGTTTGGGGAATGGGGGGGGGGGTTGGTTGGTGATCACCTATCACTCTACCATCACTGTTTTCGCTAAATGGCAACTATGATTTGTGGTTAACGACGTCGTTGTAAAGACAACGGTGAGGATGGATCCACTCGGGAGTGGGCCCCGGATCTCGGCTGAGGCTTATATTGTCTGTGTCTGTACGAAATGTGCACCCCGTGACAGAGTCCCATCACCCCAGATTAAAGATCGTGGGTCCCACCATTAAGGAATTTTATTCCACATGTTACCTCCGCATTTTCAATAATTATTTATTAAATGAAATCCATAAATTATTATTATTATTATTTTTTGAATAAATCAATTATAACATCAATTATTTATGTCTTACGATTATCAACAACTACAATAATTAAATATTAATAATTAATATCAAATAATTATATTTAATCAATAATTATTATTAAAATAAGACGACACATACTATTAAAATAAAATAATATTTTACACGTTGATGGATTCGCATCTAATCAAGAAACCTTAACTTTATCTATCTTAGTTCCTCAAATTGAGGAAAGTATCGTTACTAAAATTTGATTTAGTTGGTGAAATTCTCAGGTTAAATTTTATTATTATATCATTCTTATTTATTTTAATATAAATTACTTATTTTTAATAATGCTATTAGCAATCATAAAATGACATTAATTAATATTTTAAATAATTTGTGATGTAATGATATATGTCATCAATTTATTTTTTTGAAAGTTGAGGAAAATATTCAATTTCGTAAATTTAAAATATAGTCGATTTTCGATTTTGCACCATCTTGAAAGTATAGGATAAAAATAGAAGATATGCACTTTGATGCGTAATGAAATCCAACAACATTACAAGGATTGAAGGAGTTTCTTTAGTTCTTAAGATTATGAGAAGACTGACCTGCAAAACGGAGATTTATATTTTGATGCTTAGATCAATAAATAATTTTGATGAAAAATAAAATGAGAAACTCAAAAAGAATGTGAGATTGGGATGAAATAAATTATAGAGTCGGAGGTGGAGTGCCTGAACAAGAAGAATTGTGCTGAATTCGTGTATATAGTGCAAAAAATGAGATAAAATCGAGCATCCATAGAGTTCAGTTAGCTTAGTTACTTTGTTGACTTACCTAGATTCCTATTTAAAGGAGCTAGTTTTGAGAGATTTTGGAATTAGTTGGAGGCAGTTAAGATAATTCGGAAATTATTGGGATGTCTATTTTTTATGGATAGTGCTTATCCGGATGTTAGAGTTATTCTGAAAAACATATGTTAGCAACAAAAGATTTTGTTGCACGTTGGTTCTATCAGGCGGATCGAGCTGACTACAACATTCCTACTGACGCCCTTTTATGGTGATGTAGCCTATGATGTTAACAAGTTATATTTCGATTTTAAGTTAACAAATTAATCAGTTGTAACATAGGCCTTGGGGTGGTCAGTACTTGTTGGGCCACGTTTCTGGGCTGGATTCTCGAATATCTCAGGTGATCACTCTCTTCATGGGCTCTTGGATTGTCATTGGGGATCCTGAGCCCTTTTGCTCTTTCTTGGACCATGTGCATCAAAATGAATTAATTAACCTACTAGTATATTTATGTATATTTTCTTAGGTAGCCGGCAAAATATGAAATCGATATTACATTTTATTAAGGATTAATTTTGTTAATTATATTATCTGATTAATGAATTTATTAAATATAATTTTTACTATACCTGATTTAATATTTGATTAAAAAGTTTTATGAGTTTGATTATTTATAAATTAGTGACAGATTAAATATCTCATTTGTATTAAAAATGTTTTAGTGAAATAATTAAATTATCTAAATAGTTAGATTCAATCATTACCAAAATTAATTTACTCAATTTCATTGGGTCTATTAACCAAATATTTTATCATATGATCTTAGTTAAATCTTTTAAAAATATTTGGGAATTATATTTGAAAAATATTATGGTTATTAAAAAAAAAACGTGCGATTTTTGTAGTAATTTAATTTAGGGATGTTACAGAGAACGGTAGTTAAAAAAATATGAGGGGTTTGATAAAATGAACTCTTGTGAACAAATTGATAAATTAAATATATACTTAAGAAATTTAGAAAGTTTAGTTATTCAAATGAAAATGGAACGGAGGTTGAATTTCAATATAAATAAAATATTAAAAAAATTAGTTAAAATATATGAATATTATATAATATTTTATTTATAATTCATGATACTTACAATTATATATATATTAGAATTTACTATAGGATGCGATGATAAAATAAAGGATTGAGCAGCTCTTTGTGTTAACCTAAGCGTTTTGAGATTTGAAGTAAGTATAGTTAATTAGATCTATATATATATATATATATATATCTACTTGTCTATATGTGATTTGATTGGAAATTGTTGCGTGTTTATTTGAAATATATGGTTGTTTGTGAAATGATAGCTACTGGTTGTGCTGATGGTTTGAGTATCAATGGTGATTAAATGTGAGATACCTCGATTTGTTGTTGAATAATATGAACGATGGAGTTGTTGTAAATTATTGTGACACCGATTCTATTTGTTGATTGACTGGACTCAAATTATGAAGTTGTCAGCGTGCAGAATGGAGTTGTATTATTGTGACACCGATTCTATTTGTTGATTGACTGGACTCAAATTATGAAGTTGTCAGCGTGCAGATGATACATTGAGATGAGTGTCGAATGGAGTTAAGTTAGGGAGTTGATATAACACGAATGATTTATTGAGATGAAAATGTGACTTACCTAACTTGGGACATATTCAATGGTTTACGATGATGGTGACGTGATGTGATTGGTGAGTAGCTGTGTGCTGTCATGATTATGTGATATATGATATAAAAAAATGAATATATATATACATATATATATATATATTAATTTTATTATATAAAGAAGGGTTAATTATATTTAGACCTTCAAAAATACTAAATTATATTCTCTCACATAAGTTTCAAAATTATACTTACATTCCCTTCAAAAATTCATTGTTTACACCTAATCCCATTTTGTTAGCGTTTGAAAGAAAAATATTGACGTTAGCAAAATTTTTAATTTTACCGCTCATTTAATACTTTTATATAATAATTTTGTACTTATAACGGAAAAAATAGAATGATGTTAACATCACTCTATATATATATATTACAATTGTCCTGTTATAAATATAAAAATATATTTAAAAATATTAAATAAAGGGCAAAATAAAAAATTTATATAATTTTTTTGTTAATGTCGGTATTTTTAGTCAAACCCTAACGAAAAAAGATCAGGTATATATAGAAAATTTTTAAAGGGGATGTAAATATAATTTTAAATTTTTTAAAAAAAATATAATTTCATATTTTTAAAAGCGATCTAAGTGTAATTAACCGTATAAAGTAATATTTTTATTTAAGTAGCTCATCATTCTATAAGTTCAATCAGCTCGTATGAGTCTCGACCCGGTCTCCTTTTACGAGTCAGGCTCTGTAAAAATTAAGCCATATTTTTATATAAAAAATTTAGTTTAAAAAAGAAAGAAAGAAAGAAAGAATCGTTTTTTGTTTTTTTATGATGGGCCTAAAAAATGTAAGCCCAATGGGCCTAACAGAATCCAATTATTTGGGCCCATCTAAATCCCAATAATCGGCCCAAGATTGCGAATAACTCTAATGACCTTGATCAACTGCCGTTCACTTCTAGAAACAAAGCATCGAGACGGGGGGTAGATTCGTCATTTCAAGTGCCATGTAATTCTGCTGACCTCCTTTTTGTCTGGTCACCATTTCCTCCTCGTCCGCTCTCCGGCACCTTCAGCAACCCCCGAAAAGCGACACCGTCCCGTCGACCATGGCCAATCAAGGAGCGAAGAAACGCAAAGAGGAAAACGCCCGCCACATGAGGACCCTCCTCCGCCTCATCCTCGCCTCCAACGTAACTGCTGAAATCTCCTTCCGATTTGTCGCCGCTTTCTTGATTTCTGTCGCCTGATTGATTGAATTTGGTGACATTTTTGAGGCAGGCTATATATGTAGTGATAAGGATCGGAGTATTCTACTCGAGTTTCACGTGGAAGCATTGGGCGGGCTTGATTCTGACTTCGCTCGCCTACGTTATACCGTACCAGCAGCTCGCCGCCATGGCCAAGCCTTCTTATACTGACGATGGGGAGCTTCTAGACGGCGGCTTTGACATGAGTACCGGTGGGATTTGTGGGTATGTGATTTGTTTCTCAGATGGGAGTATCTAATTTCTGTTTTGGGTGGTTTAATGGTGAGTCTATGAGAAATCATGACATAATCAGTGCTGAATTTGGATATAGCGAAGATGTTATTTTTGTAAATTTGCTATAGATTGCATCGTCCTCAAGTCGTTGTAAAATTGCAACATCTATTTTTTTCTTCAAAACAATGTAAAATTGGAAGATTGCTTCTTCACTTGTGTATCCTTAGCTTCTGCAGCACTGATGACCATGTTTTGGATGGTTATTCCCAAGTTTTGCTGTAAAATGAAGATTTCTCTTAGGTTTATTGTCTTTATTAAGGGAGGTATA
Organism: Sesamum indicum; assembly: GCF_000512975.1. Taxonomy (NCBI): domain Eukaryota; kingdom Viridiplantae; phylum Streptophyta; class Magnoliopsida; order Lamiales; family Pedaliaceae; genus Sesamum; species Sesamum indicum. Next base: position 17,935,765 of record NC_026149.1, read on the forward strand.
TACTCCATACTGTATGAAGATATATGTAATAATGTTGCCTTTGTGCACAGAGGAAACAGTTCTTTCTTGGAAGTAACCACTTTCTTGCTTTCTACCTCATTTTGTTGCAGATATTTGCATGATGTGATATACATTACATGTTTCGTCCAACTCAGCTCCATCATTTCTGACAAATTTTGGTACATATACTTGGTGGTAAGTTTCTTATCTGCCTCCTCTAAAAGGTTAGAAAGGAAAGAAAAGGGTTCTGATATGCAATTAATATCATCTAGCATGTATGTTTAACTTGGAGCAATAATTTTGGGTACCGGTGGTTTTAGGTTTTCATATAGAACATTTTAGCTTTTCTCCCACCCGTTATTAGAGTCTTGAGCAGTATATATCTTTTGAAGCAATTACTTAAGGAGGGGTTGCTTTCATCGTGAACCTTTTCTCAACAAAACTAAAGTTTGATACATAGTTCATCTGGAAGCAAGCAGTTCAGGATTTTGACAGTATATTAGTAGGCTAATCAGGAATTCCTAAGTAACGCAGGGACTTCCAGAAATCTGCAGCATATCGTCAGACACAATAGTGAAATAGGTAGGTGAGGAAAATGTGCCTAACCAAGATGATATACTTGAGAGCATTTGAAGGAAAGTCAACTGCTGTAAAGATGTATTAGAGGACTTCATTGTCTCTGGGCTCATCCAAAGTGAATCAAGGGAATGGGTAACTTTTACACTTCTTATTGGGACTAAATAACAGCAAAGACATTGGTAGTTGAATTGAGGTTCACATATCTCTAATAGTTCTTAAGTAATTGTGGTTTAGTATTGGCAAAATGATTTGCTAATTTGAAGTCTGATTCTGAATACTTCTGGACGATGAATGCAAATCCAGAGGAGAAATGTTGGTCAGCAATCCTGACCTAGGCCCTAAACCCAGTGAATGTCACTGTTTATCGTGACCTACAGTTCCAGATTGGATAGTTTACGGTGGGCACAGTGGCCATATGCAGCTGCCACCTTGTTGAGTTGGACTATGTTTCAATTTGTATAATCAACCCAATAGTAAGGTGACTTGGTTACTGGACCTGACATGATGGGTGAGAAGAAAGCATCACTAGAAGCTAATCAGCTCTTCAAGGGTACCATTTGCTTCTTGCTCTATACTTCTTCCTTCATGGGAGATCATGCTTAGTGAGCGACGTGATAACTTTTACAGTTGAAACCCTGTCCCTGATTAGTGCTTCTATTGATGTTGTTGACACTGAAAAGTTTCAAAGTTGGAATCACAAGACAAGATGAACCATCTCTGGCTATGATGAAAGTAGAAGTCATGACATTTTGTCGTCATTTGTTGTCATTTGAAGCTAGTACAGGGTACAAGCAAATTGTGAGAAGTTAGAACTTATATAGTGACTGTCCCTTTAGTTTGAAAATCTTATTGAATCAGGTGAAAGCATTTGTCATTAACAATTGCACCAACTTGAGCTTATACTTCACATTAGTGTCCTGCTACAAACTACTTAATCAACTAAAAGCTCTAATCTTTCGATCTTAAGTGATCTTAAGCTTTGGTATGCCCACCTAAGTTACATATGGAAAGTTATGTTGACTTCTGAGTCACAGATTACTGTAAGATAACTGCAAAATAATCATGTGAAATCCATCCAGTGATGTATTAAGACAAGGACGTCACTGTGGTATTATTTGCTACTGTTTCTATGAAGTCAAATTAACTTGGTTGGATCATACAATTCCCAGATTCCAGGGTTTGCAGCATATCAACTCTTTGGCCTTGTCAAAGGATTTTTGTCACATGGTTCAGAGGTATGTATTTAATGTCTTATGCGATTCCACTTTCTGCGTCTCCCCAGGTAGTACATAAAGCCTGTACTAACCATAGCGTGATGGGCAATTCTGATTCCATTTGAATATGGTGCAGGGGGTAGAGGAAGATGAAAAGACAAGAAAGAAGAGAGAAAAGATGGAGAAGAGGGCTTCAAGAGCCAAATTTGTGAAGACTAGGACCCGATAATGACATTCCTCTTGAATATTCAGTCAGGAAACGTTAAGAGTTAGAGGATACCTTAAGTTATGGAGTGCTAATTCTCCATGCAACAATGTTAAGTTGTGGTACGGTCTGGATTGCTTTATACATGTATTTCACTAGCAGATTCTGTTGTATCAGTGATTTAGAAATACTGTTTCAGTTTCTTATCTCTAATTGTTTCTCCCCTTCTTAAATCCATAAATGCAAATGCTTCACGTATTGCTTCAACTTGAGAAATATTGGTGGTAGGAGGAAAGAACAAACAAAAAGAACATTCTAACCAAAACCACACTTTCCAATGAAATCATAAGGGCACATGCCAAATAGGTTGAACCTGACCCTACCATATTTTCATTAAAAGAATCAGAGTTGCAGCCTGGGAAAAGTCGTTCATCTTGGTAGTATTTTTACATTAGGGTTATATAGGTTAGCGACTTGCTCATTGCTCTGCAACTGCTGTCAAGAGATTAACCTCATGTTCTAAAGTCCATGTAGCTTCGTGCTTGTGGTTTATTATGAAACTATATACTTGAAAGTATCCGCTGAATGTTATCACTGATACAGTAGCTCTGCAAAATTACACACAAAACTCCATCAGAAATTCAAACTCCTTTGCAATGGCTGTGAACTACCTGCTCCTGTTTTAAGACACAATGAATCTAAATCGGTGTCAACTCACCTCAAAGCCACAGGGTCAGACATTGATGTACCACTGGCTTTCTCTGTCTTCCTTACTACAGCATTACTGTAAGACAAAACCGAGAAAGAGTCATAAAGTGCTTAAAGGAGGAGGATAATCTTAAAAACTTAGTAACTCATTCTCTATTAATGTTGGCAGCTTGGATTGATGTTCATCATCTACCGCTGGCTTTTATCAAGGATTTCCTAAATCGAAGTACCCATACCAATCTAAGACAGGATAATTGTGCACATCATTCAAATCCTCTGTTAAGTCTTACAAATTCAGTATTCCCAGAAACATGCCATTCATAGGAGTGACTCCCCCACAAATTTTATAAATCAAATGGAAGCGCCTAACAGCCATCACAATCCAAATTTCAGTGGACAGTAAACATTCAGCAAGACGACCGCGTCTCAAAAATCTCAACTGCCAAACCTATGGCCAAAACCAAGAAAAAAGATGAAACAACAAAACGCAGGAGTATAGGCTTTATATCTCATTATTTTTTCAATCTTTTCATCAATTTTCAATATAGAATCATGGATTCTTCTACAAATATTCTCAAAATTGTCACTTACATCTAATACTATGCACAATTTTACATTTCATGCTGTTGTAGTCAGTATGCCCAAAGCAAGCAATTGAATAATAAATGTCGGTTTCATAAATAAATAACCTTTTGACTCCAGCTGCAAAAGCCTTATGAAATACAAGATGTTGAGCGGGATCCAACGCATCGCTAACAGAACCAGGCATTATTGATCCAAGGAAACTATTTGATTTTTTTGTCCTGGATATAAAGGAAAAGCAGAGTGGGTAATTTGGACGACACCACCAGCTCCCAAGCATGTTAGTGTAGCCAAGTTATGCATTTCAATGACAATATGACAGCCAAAACTAATGATTATCAACTGGATGAGAATGTGTTTTTGATAATAGTAGAAGAATTGAAGGGATAGGCTTTACCTCTCATTCAGATCAAAACCCAGGGAAAAAATATGGACAGAACCTGAAGAGCTTGTGGCAAGAAGAATATCTGGAAGATCAGCTGATGGCCCAAATGATAAAGAAAAGATTGTGGACGGATATGTGCCCCTACGGAAACTGTATGACTGACAAACACAAGACAATTAAGCTCTCATACAAGCAACATGAGAAAATGATGTCAAATATTCGTGAAACCATGCATTGAAGTGTATTTGAAGGTAGAGATGGTTCACAAAAGTACTCTATTTCAAAGAGCAGTTCACATGTCTAACACTGTACCCTAATGTCTTGTATATATCCCAAATGGATATGATGTAGCATCCGTATCTTAAGAACATCCAAGTTATTTTAGTTATTACCAGATAACATGCTATAAGAATTAGATCAAGAACAGACTGAAATGGAAAATAACATAGAACGGGAGAACTAGGTACAATAACGTGGAATGATTCAACTTTCATTATCAGTCAGAAGAAAACTATAAGTGTGAATCAAGATCATTTAACAGAAGCTTACCTCTTTTGACAGCTCATATCAACTGCATGAGCCACAAAAATCTCTATAACATACTAACCTTTGGTTATGTATGAGATTACATTTCAACTTCAGTAACCAAGATAATAGATACTAAATGCCTAAGTAGTGGCAGACCTAGGATATCACAAGACGGGGTTCCCAGTTGTGCTTGATTTATTTATAAGTGAGCATGCATATTCTTATCAAGGCCTGAAGGCCAGGGCTCTCACACAATTAAGTTGTATCAAACAAATCTCATTAAATTAAACTATGAATTCTTGAATGTATAACAGTCTTTTAGTTTAATCAAAAAACTAAGACAATCTTCAGTCTAGTTCTAGTCTGGAGAGCTCAATATACATTGATTGTGTTCAAACTCTTTTTCCTGAATGAAGCCCTTGACAGTACGTGTATAGGCACCCTCATCTGAATTAACTCTAATGCAAAATCAATATATAATCTTTCAACCTCATAATGATGTTATTAAAACAAATTAAAAATCTCAGGACTTCCATACAAACTTTTGGACCCTAAATATGATAAAGGAAGACAAGACAGTTTGTTGTGTAGCTACTGGTATCCCATGACTGCTATTTTTGATGTCATGAAGATATTATATTATGTTTGCTGCATAAATTACAAGTAGGGGGTTCCCTGGCACTGGCGGGTCGGCCCCTGTTGACCTTGTTTTGGGGCTGCACCTGAACCTAGGAGTATGAATCCCAATGTGCAACATCCAAATCCTGACCCCTCCACAAGTCGGGGAATAGACCAATTCTGACAACTGAACATCTCAGGAGATGCAAAACTATTCTGCCTTGTCATGAAAGCAATAATTAGAACATTTAAATAGCTACAAGGTTTTCTTACAGAATCTGATATCAGTGACAAGTATAAGCACCTCAATCATCACAGCAATGTAAAAATAGAACATAATATTAATATATACTAATAAAATGACTCAGAAGTCAGAATTGCATAATTGCTTCATTCTTTCAAGGATAGGAGAAAAAGGAAAAGGTAAGCAATCATATTTCGACATAATCTTAAACGAGCTTTTGCTGTTTCACCTTAGTTGCTTCTGAAATTAGATGAACTCTAATTATGGTCCCCTGTTCAGATGCTGTTGCTATGTACATCCCATTTGAAGAAAAGGCCATGGCAGCCAATGGCGAGCGATGGGCATGTATCTGCATTTTACATTAATTAGATTGGAGGATTGAAGGATAGTAAGGAATTCCTGAACATACTATAATACCCATAAAAACCTAATCTTATTCAATTGTACTTCATGTTTATTACGACCCCAGAACAAACTATTGCAAGGGACAATCAAGTCAAAACTTTTCTCCATATCATACACAGAAAATTGAACACAGGAAAAAACAGGTGCATATCTTCGCTCAGTACCTGCCCGTCATTCTAACAAGGCAACACATTATCTTAGAAAGCAATCAACTTTGCGCTGATATCCATAGCTAGCAAAGGTCTAGCCCTACCTTTCACAGATGCTGAGGGCGTCAAACCCAAAAGGGAATCCATTAGGCAGTGGTTCAAATTTAAGTAAATTCGAGTTTTCATTAACATGCTGATGGTAAAGAAAAAGACCAGACTAGTACTAAGCCAACTGAAGGTAAAACTTATTGGGAAAAAATTGATAATCTTCAAAGAACTCTCAAATATGATGATGGTAATGTCAAACTGACATACAGTTGATCACATGTCACATGATATGCTGTCAAGACTCAGTTATGCAACTAAGAATTCAAAACACAACCTCACAGTGGGACTGCAGATCTATAACATTGTAGACCAATACAGACCCTTCCATTGTACTAGCTGGAAGAGCCAAGTAGGGATTATCTGTACTTGCTGAAAACGCGCAAAGTCCTGCATGAAAAAAAGGAAAGAAAAAACAAAAAGGATTTAAGGGCCTGAATTCCAGGGTTTGGGAAACATAATGTCTAAAGAAACTATTTCACTTTGTCAACTGCAATGGTATGTCCTGGAGACTTCACCCACTGGTAATATAATAGGATTAGTTCATCTCATGCAATCTATGGAAAATGAAAAAATTATAACAGATTGCAACTTACTCAGAACCCGAAACTAGATTATTCAAACTGACCTTTTAGATTTGGCACTGTATCAATGACGCGCTTTATTTCCAGACTGTTAACATCATAAATATATGTTTGCTCTTGCAATACAACTATCAATCTGCACATACAAAGTAATTCCACGGAACTAAGAAACTTGAAATAATTTCTGAATAAAAAAAAGATGCACATTTTGCTGATAAAACCTTAAAGATGACTACAGTTGTCAGTATTTATACCAGAGTGAGATTTAGAAGAACAGCACGTGGTTAGAAAGATAATTGAACAAAGTAACAGCAAACATTCAGATAAGACAAAATTTCTAAGCCATAAAACATGTATTTCACCATGAGAAGGTCTCTGATATGCAATAACCAAGCAACAAAAGCTAAGTTTACCTAAGAATGAGCTAAATTAGACGTGAATGACATCCATCATAACAAAATCTGATATTTCTTTGATCCTATTTAATTTATGTCTTGCACCAATTCTAGTTCTAGTCAGAGCTAAAAGTTAGCAGAGGGATTCTAACAAGAAAAAAGAAGTTATTATATTCCATGTGGGCCCCACTCCCAGTTACTATAGAAATGCATAAATCTGCAAAAGATAAGAAATTCCTCATATGCATTGATGTTTGTGTCTGAACCTGGTGGTTTCTGTGATGACAGCATCATATTTCTGTTCAATGCTAATTGCATCTATTAGATAACAGTCAAACCAACTTTTTCCTGGTTGCCACTAGGTGCAATATTCGTCGATATAAATCTGAGAAAACCATGTTGGTGAACAATATTACAGTGAAATATAATAAATAAATAATTAGTCAAAAGTACAGTCTGTAAGTTGGTATCATCACCTTAGGACCTCAAGAACTACTTCTTTGAAGCACATTCAACACATCTCTAATGGAATACCAAGTAATCATAACTCATTCAACCGCACATTGGATTTAATTTGATAGATTCTCATACCAAGAATCAGAGAGGAGGTAAATATGTGAACA